>NC_067484.1:11733438-11948438 GCF_947179515.1 Apodemus sylvaticus | reverse complement strand
AGCCCTTAAGAATGACAGTCATTTTAACTTACTCTCCAGTTCTTCCAGAATAAAACGTGTAGAATGATCAGAAAACCTTTAACTCACCAAAAGCAAGACAGCCACTGGGGTGTACACACAAGCCAGGTCAAGCTTGCTTTGGCCAAGGGTTGACCGTCTTCAGCTAAAGCTTACCCTTGCAGCCTCTTCCCACCCTCCAGGAAGAACTGTCTGCTACAGTCCGGCGGGCTCCTACCTTCTGCTTCCCGATATCCACCAGTTCCACAGAGCCCCCCAGCCTCTGGACATCCGCAGCTGCCACCTCCATCATCCTTCTGATCTCTCCTCTCTTCTCCGGCCATGCAGACACGCTCTGGATGGCCACCCACTCTGCAAGTTTCTGTTTGTAGAGAGCAAGTGGAAAGGGCTCCGAGATGCTGCTTTTTAAGTACAGACAGGGGATGGGCTTACCAACGGAACTCTGTCTACAGCTACCCCACGTTTCTTAAGTGCTGAGTGGACCGAGCTTGCCTGTTCCAGATTTGGATTAAACAACAAACCCGCGCTGTTCTACCCCCAAAAGTAAGCAGAAAAAAAAAAAAGCTAGAATGTGTGTTTTTAACCACGAAGCATATGAGCGATTTATAAACCATACAATAAATTTATATTTAGAGCCAATAACATTGAAACAGAAAGAAAACGGACTGCAACATCACAATCCGAGTCCACTAGTCTCTTTGACGGAGGCCACATTTTCTAAGGTGTAAGTTTTAGAGTCAAACGTTTTTGTCTAAAATGGTTCTTCTGAAAGTAAATTGAAGTCATGATTCTATCAGATAAAAAACAAGCAACAGATTAAAATATAACATCATAGAATCATTCAGAACATGCTCTGTTCAAAGTATTTTTTTTAAATCTATGACTATTGAGAGAAACCATAGATGAGATTAGGGAAAATTAATGAGCTTTATTTGTAGAGATGGGTAATTTACCTCTGTCAAATGATAAAAGTATAGCTTTTATCATCATGAGAAGATGAATAAGCACACGATTTAAAACTTGATCAAAACGACACAGCTCTTATTGGATTCTTGGAAAGCTCTCTGACAAGATTAAAGCAAGTCTCACTACTCACTCAGAGGAGTCGGGCCCTCACCTTGACATAGCGGTCCTGGTTTTCATCGATGTATTGGAAGACAGTTTTGAGGACTGACATCTTTCAGGCAGACTTCAGACCTGGGAAACTCTGAGCAGAGAGAGAGCCTGCTTGCAGCGGGACTGACTGCCGTGCAGTGGCCAGAGGCACCCTGTGAGGACTGAGAAGAGCCCCACCCACCCGGTCAGCACAGCATTGCGACACTAATCACAGGACTCCCCAGGAAGCGGCTGCACTTCAGGGCCAAGAGTCTGGGAACCAGTCAGGGGCTTAGAGTGACTTCTTCCTCTTCCTAAGGAAGCTCCATTGAAAATTGTGTCCAAAGTGGAATGCCCCAGTGGCGGACCGTCTGAAGAAAACTGAAAGTGGGGACTTTGAAATCACATAGATTTCTTTATTTTTTGAGAGAAAGTCACACTATATAACCCTGGCTGCCCTGGAACTTTCTGTGCTGACTAGGCTGGTCTCACTCAGAAATCTACCTGTCTTCTGAGTGCCAGGATTAAAGGTGTGTGCATCCATGTCTAGAGGGCACTTACTTTTAAAAAGGTTAGATTGTTTTTTGTTTTGTTTTGTTTGGATACTGAATCTCTTGCCTCTACCTTCTTTTTTTTTTAAATTTTTTAAAATTAATTAATTTATTTTATGTATATGAGTACTCTGTAGCTGTACTCATATGTTGTACTCATATGGTTGTGAGCTGTCATGTGGTTGCTGAGATTTGAACTCAGGACCTCTGGAAGAGCAGTCAGTGCTCTTAACCGCTGAGCCATCTCTCCAGCCCTTGCCTCTACCTTCTGAAGGTTGAAATTACAGGCCCAAACTACCAACCAGGTTTATGTGGTGATGGGAATCAAATCTAGGGTTTCTTTCATGCTAGGCAGGCACCCTACCAACAAAGCTATAGACGTAATTTTATATTCTTCTTTGGTTTTTTGTTTTTGTTTTTTTCCGAGACAGGGTTTCTCTGTATAGCCCTGGCTGGCCTCAAACTCATTCTTTAGACCAGGCTGGCCTTGAAATCCACCCACCTCTGCCTCCCAAGTACTGGGATTAAAGGCATGCACTACCACTGTCTGGCTAATTGTATACACTTAAAGGACAGGGTGAACTATTAACTTTCTATTGCTACAGAGGAAATTATCATTTCAAAGATCTCTATAAAAATGCTGTAGGCTGGGCGTAGCAGCACACACCTTTACTCCCAGCACAAGGGAGGTAAAGGCAGGTGGATCTCTCAAAGTATAAGGATAGCCAGTTGTACACGTAGTAAATTCCAGGCCACCCAATGACAACCTGTCTCCAAAGCAAGCAAGGAAACAAGCAACAGCCCCCACCCCCACAACACACACACACACACACACACACACACACACACACACCACCACCACCACCAAAGTTCTGCCTCTTCAATTGCAAACCTACACCACTGGAGGATCCAGAAAGATGAATTCAGCAGAGGACAACTGATGACCTTAGTCACCGACTGCACCCAACCTCCTTAAGGGCCAAATACGAGAACACTCCGCCTCCCAGGAGAGTGGTTATGGACAGCAGTTGTATACGTTTTTAGAAAGCTATAAGGGATGTCTGGCATTTTCACTATTGGGTGCATTCATGTATGAACACCCCACAGATGTGCTCAGTGCCTGAATTTTGTGGGAAGTTTTCTTTTTTTCCTTTTAAAACAAAAACAAAAATGAGCCTAGGCTGTCCTTCCTTCTTCCGCTTCCACATGCTAGAATTACAAGCAGGCACCTGAGTTTAGAGGGTACTAGAGATGGAACCCAGAGATTCCTGCGTGCTTGGCAAACTACCAACTGAGCCACGACTCCACTTCTGGGCATGTTTCAGCATCTACTTTCCCTTTCTTTTCTTTGTTTGTTTTTCGAGACAGGGTTTCTCTGTGTAGCCCTGGCTGTTCTAGAACTCACTCTGTAGACCAGGCTGGCCTCAAACTCAGAAATCCGCCTGCCTCTGCCTCCCAAGTGCTGGGATTACAGGCGTGCACCACCACCGCCCGGCTTCTTTGTTTGCTTTTAATATATATGAGTACACTGTAGCTCAGCTCTCATTACGGATGGTTGTGAGCCACCATATGGTTGCTGGGGAACCGAACTCAGTACCTCTGGGAGGGTAGTCAGTGCTCTTAACCACTGAGCTATCTCTCCACAGCATCTACTTTTCATGCAGAGTCCCAGAATATCTGCACTCTACAGAAGCAGGAGAAAGTAACTTGTGGAACTGCTTTTTCTCATTTTTTTTGTTTGTTTTATATGAAGATTTGTTTATCTTACACTCGCGTGCTCTATCTGCATGTACACTTGCATTCCAGAAGAGGGCATCAGATCATATTATAAATGGTTATGAGTCACCATGTGGTTGCTGAGCTATCTCTGCGCTACCTCTCCAGCCCCATAACTGCTTTTAAAATAGGGATCAATGTGTACTACAAATGACTCAGACACTGGGATTTGCAACTGGAGTTTTCTCTTTCTTCAAGTGTCAAGACTTAGACTTAAGGCAGCATAGGTGAAATGGAGCTCAGCTGTGCTGAGAGATCATCCTGCAGTGACAGCCAAGTGACCTGATATCACTGCTGCATGGTCTCAAGTGGGGGCTACAGAAACCTGCACACAGCACTTGGTAAAGAGCACTGTTCCCTGGTCCAGGATCCGGGCAGTTTCTGAACAGAGTTGATTCACTGTGACAGGATGTGAGGCAGTCATTTAGCACACTGAAATTCTCCAGTTGAGCCATTCGAAATCCCATAGCGAGCACTTCAATTAGTAAATTCGGTTGCTGCTAGGGTGGGAGACTGATCTCCTTGTTTTTAAAACCGAGCACAATGAAAGAAAATTTTCTAGACCCACGGCTACCTCACACAGCCTCACCTGAAAGGGCTTCTGCAAGACTCCAGATGTTGCCCAGGTGTTTATCAGTGTTAGTTTCTACCATCTGTCACCAACCCTGCCCAGGGAAGGTGTCTGTTTTCATGATGAACCCTTACCCTGCAGGACCATCTGTTACAATGGGTGCTTTGGACTCGGGCTCCTGGGTCCAACACAAATAGCTATCACCATGGCACAACTGAATTAACTTCGTTGCTAATGTTATTATGCAAAGACGTCATGATCTGAGGTACACCTTTCAACGAAGGCAGTAAACAGAGAGGTTTCAACATGCCTGCAGAGTTCCCACAGCACATTAAAACAAGCCCTACCCCTAAACTGTCCAGATGCAGCAAGTTGGCCAACTTCCGCTCTCCCTCCCACTTGGGTCTGATGACTACTGCTTCACTGCGCCCAACATCAAAGTCTTCAGTTGAAATCATTTATTAAGGTAAAAAGCAGTGCTGGTGGGCAAATTTCCTGCCAAATACACCAGCAGTAATCTGTAAGTCACGAGTCCTTCTGGAGGAGCACAAGGTCCCCATGATAGGGTCTTTGCCTCGTTACACGGAGTTTAGAGTTCGTGATAACAAGACTCTCTGGAGAAGACTGGTGGTCCCAGGGTTTCAAGGGTTAGTAGAGTATATCAAACAGCTACTCTACTTTACAAATGAGTAAACTGAAACTAGTAAATGAATGAGCGAGCTGATCGCATCAGCAAGCTGGCAATGGAAGACCTCCCTCCTGCGGATCCATCCTAGAGACAAGGTCCAGCTGGACTCTGCCCAGGGCCTTTGCACCCAAGGCGAGCCAGGCAGCATTCTCCAAGTGTAGGCGTGAGGGTTGTCTAGCCTTTGCTCCCTGCAACCCTCCAGCCCCAAGTCGCCACGCAGGCTGGCCCAGACAGACAGCCGATCCGGCGCCGTAGGGCGAATTGGGTGAACCGGGTGACCTAGCACTCCCGGAGATCGGCGGCTCCAAACGGGCCCCTGTGGCGGAAGAGGTTTGGGTCCCAGGCTAAGATCGCCAAAATCGCGGGCCCGCGCCGGGGCCTGGGGTGACTCAGGCCTGGGCTGGCTGTATTAAGGATCCAGACCTCCCGGGATCCGCTGCTCCCACCTGCATACCCCTGCGATCCGCACTTCCTCGCAAACCAGGGCAACTCAGGCACCGCCGGGCCCTATACCTATCCCGCCCCGGTCCCCAGCACCCTCCCGGGAAGGAAGGCCCAGAGAGCGCCCGCTTACCGCGCCGGTTCCGCACCACGTGTCCCTGCGCTCCCCACCAGCCAATGTCTAGAGGCCTGGGGCTAGCCCCGCCCCAGACCGCCCCGCCCTGACGATGCTCCCCCGCCCCAACAGCCAATGCCAGCTCTCCCATAGACGCCCCGCCCTCTTGCCGACTGTCTAGTATGGAGCTCTGACTCCGCCCTGCCGGCCGTAGCCACGCCCCTCTTCGGCTGGAGGACCCTTTCTTTTCCCACACTATACAAAGTGCCCGGCCTATTGCTTCAAAGTGGTTTTCTAGAAGTCTCCGGTGTAGCACTGAGATCCAAAATTGAGGTGGTCACCCTCAGTTTCCCGAGGATCCCGCGTCGCTCTCCAGCGGAACCTGGGTTTCCATCCCTCTCCTGTTCCACCTGCGCCGGGACTGCACACCCTCCACTGAGATGCCTTTGATTACAAAGCATAGGATTTGCTGCCACCCTTTAGCCTCCATCTCCCTATGTGCTGGGATTACCAATTTGTGGCATCGTGCTAGCCCCCTCCCACGTTTTTAATTAAAAGATATTTTTATATGTATGAGTATTTTGCCTGAATGTATATGCGTGCACCGCTTGTGTGCCTGGTGCCAGACCAGAAGAGGGTGTGAGTTTTCCCAGAACTGGAGTTACAGGTGGTTATGTGCTGAGAATCTAAGCCAGGACCTCTGCACCAGCAACAAGTGCGCATCCTCTGAGCCATCACTTCAGGCCTCCTACATGTTTATAGCTCTGGGATTTTTCTTTCATAGTTGCAAGGAATACAGTTTCCTATACTGCAAAAATTCTAAAATAAAATGACCTTTTCCTTCTTAAATTTCCCGTGAGCTTTCTCTTCAACATTTCTTACAGAATTTTGTTAAATGTAATGTTTTATACTGATAGTCTTTTAACTGATGACTCTGTAATACTTTCCTTCTCTCTCTCTCTCTCTCTCTATATATATATATATATATATATAGTATATATATATAGTATTTATATATACTATAGTATATAGTATATATAAATATATATAAATAATTTTTTTGATTAAAGTACAATTATATCACTTTCTCCCCTTCATTTTCTTCTGCCATCCCCTTCCATGTCCCCTGGCCTTTCCAATTCATGGCCTCTTTTTCTTTAATTATTATTGTTACATAATGATGATAATAGTAATGATTAATAATATATATTATTATCCTAATACTAAAGATTAAACTCAGCATCTCAAGCACTCTAGCAAACACTCCCTCAGATATCTATATCTATATAGATATACATATATATATTTGTGTGTATGTATATGTGTGTATATGTATATATATATGAATAATTTGTTGTTGGTTTGTTGGGTTTTCTTTGAGGTGTCGTGTAGCCCAGGTTGCCCTGGTTGGCCTTAAAGATGCTATACAGCTGGACTTACATTTCTGATTCTCCTGCCTCCATTTCCCAAAGTGCTGGGATTCCTGGTGTGGGCTACTGCGCCTGACTTAAAATACCTATAATATACAACAATAGTCTTATTATGTTTTTAATTATGTATAGGTGTGTGTGTGTGTGTGTGTGTGTGTGTGTGTGTGTCTGTGTCTGTGTCTGTGTGTGTAAACCAGAGGTGTTTCATACCTGGGAATTACAGATGGTTGTGACCACCTGATGTGGGTTCTGGGAACTTGGGGTTGGTCCTCTGGGATAGCAGCAAGTGGTCTTAACTGCTGAGCCAACTCTCCAACCTGTATCTATGAACTTGAAGTTATTGATCTTAGCTGCTTTTTTTCTTCTGAACCGGGCATGGTGTGTATGCCTGTAATACCAGTGTTTGAGAAGCAGAGACAGGAAGACCTGCTACACAGTGTGTTCAAAACCAGCCTGGTTTTCACGAAATCTTATGTTTAAAGAAAACTGCTCTTTTCTGGATTAAATTATGATTATCAGTACAGAAATGACTTTAAAATCCCCAGCTGTTTCACATTTTGAAAAACAACTTTTCGATATTAAATGTAAAATCTTAGAGTCCTTTAATTGAATCTGCTGATGTTTTAAGGCCCTTTGTACAGCTATCTATAAATGTAATTATTATTGAGTTGAAAAAGTATGTGGTGACTCTGGCAGCCACAGAGAAGCGATTTGGGGTGGGAGTTGAGACAAGGTCTTGCTTTTAGTTCAGGGTACCTCAAACTCAAGACTGTCCAGGGTTACCTTTGTGGGTGCTAGGGTTGCAAGGCACCGATGTGGTCCCCTGCAGAGAGTTAGATGGGGCTGAGCCCACTGCCCCTTCCTGTCAGGTGTGCTGCTGGCACTAGACAGGATTACACTAACCAGCGAAGAAGCTGCAGTAGGCCAAAGCTATCAAGAGCCTTGGGGTCTGGTTGAAAGTAACAATGCGGGCTGGAGAGATGGCTCAGTGGTTAAGAGTACCGACTGCTCTTCGAGAGGTCCTGAGTTCAAATCCCAGCAACCACATGGTGGCTTACAACCATCTCGTAATGAGTCTGAAGACAGCTATAGTGTACCTACACATATAATAATAAATAAAAATTAAAAAAAGAAAATAACAATGCATTTATGAGATTTTATTGTCATCTGCTGAAAGTTAAAATTGTTCTTATAAACCTGAATAAATGTTAGGAAAACACACAACTTATCCTTAGCCTTGGGTCTTTTATATGGAAGTAGGTCTCCAGAAGGTAGAACTTTATAGATTCTACCCTGTGAAATATGTAACTCATACTCTTGACCTTTGCTAAGGTATTAAAGTATCCTCTTCAGTAAGATGGGGCTGAATTTGCAGTCCTTCATTTACAACAGGCAATGATTTGGAGTTGAAAAAAGCAAGACTTTTAAAAGGACACCTAGAGTTAACAAGAGCTTTGTCAGAGTTAACTCCTCATTTCAACACAGAGCTGGCACACAAGGGTTCCCGCATACTTCCCAAACCATTATTCCCAGGGACAGCCCGCGTGAAGTGTGAACAACTGGACACTGAAATCAGGAAACTCAAACTGTACAGAAAGCTCAGGGTCCATGGGGAGCAATTTGAACTCCGCCCCAAACAAGGAAAGCTAGGGTCATGTCTCAAAGTATCCAGCAGGTGGCAGTGCAGGCCAGTTTCTTAATAATGGGTACATTGCAAGTTGAACAGCAATACTGTGTTGTCAGGCCCTAAATATGTCTTTTCTGAATTTAGAGAGAACAGGGAACAATACGAGAGAAAACAAGGAGAGAGGTATGTTTATGGGAGACAAGAGACTGGGTGCTTTGGGAAACATAGGGAATGTAAGCATCACGGAATTGTTTACTGACCCGTTTGAGCCTACTTCCAATTGCTGCAATTTTCAGTTCCCAAAACGACCTAGTGTCATCTCCAGAACCGCAATGGATTCTGATGAACCAGTATAACTGGGCATGAAGGCTATAGGAGCACCCATCTCTCTGGCGAACAATGCCTGGGTTCAAAAAACTAATTGAAGAGCTTACTCTTCAAATGTTTAATCTGTATTTTATTTGAACATAACCTTATTTACTTGTGGTATGTACTGTAGAGGTTTTTTTGGGGGGGGGGTGTCTGTATTTGTTTGTTTGGTTTTTTGCTTTTTTAAAGCCAGGGTCTCACTTTGTAGTCCCAGGGGGGCTCGAATTCCCAGGGATCCACTGACCTCTGCCTCTGCCTTCCAAGTGCTGGGGTTAAAGGTGTGGACTGCCATGTCTAGTCCAGGTCACTCATTAAAAAAGAAGAAAACGTAATGTTCAGCTGGGTGAGATGGGGCATGCTCTATGGAGACAGAGGCAGTGGAGACCAGAGCTCAAGGTCATCCTGAGTCGCACAGTGAGAGTTCAAGGCTGGGGTGGACCACATTCGACCCAGAAATGAAACAGACAAACAGACTAAGTAAATCAGGAGAGAAGTCCAGATTCTTGATGGCCCTGAAGCCACTTATGTTGAAAAAATGAATTCTTACATGTGTGAATTGTTTTCATTGTTCAAAATGCAAACCATCATCACAGCTATCTGACTTGTGATGCAAATAGATGTGTTTCCTGCAGAACTGTAGCAAACCTTCAGTTTGCTAAAAGGTAACAGTGATGCAGGCTGCAGAGAAGGCTCTGTGGCTAAGAGCATTTGCTGCTCTTGCAGAGGACCTGGGTTCTGCCCCGAACCCCTACATAGTGGTTCACAATCTCCTGTAACTCCGGTTCCAGGGGATCTGATGCTCTTTTTCAGTTTCAGTGGGCATCGGGCATGTAGGAGGTACACTTACACACAAGTGGGCACTCACACAAACACACAAGAATTATATAGACAGGCATGTAGCATCTAAGATGGCAACAGAGCAAGATATGCCTGTGTGTCTGCAGCCAGACACTATTTCTTCATTTCCTGCCACCTCTGTGACTGACAGAGTTCTGAGATCCTGCCACCTCTGTGATTGACAGAGTTCTGAGATCCTGCCACCTTGAGCAGGTGAGCCTGGCCTGATCAAGGGAGCTCTTTGGGGGAACATCTAGACCGGAGAAGAGAAAAGCCACAGGTCCCAGGTGCCTGCTGCAGGGGAGCAGTCTCCTTCTGATCCCAGGAGTGGCCGCAATACTCCTAATCGAGGTCAAGATGCTGGTGGCCTTCAGTGCCTAGGGGCTCCTTCAGTCATGTAAATCTGACTACCAGGTGGATGAGCTGGAAAAAGGATTCTTCCCCACTCAAGTCCCCAGGTAAGAACACGGACTGGCCCACAGTTGAATGTAGTCTGCTGTGCTTGGGAGTTCCACATAATAGTTCATCATCAAAAGCAGTGGGGCGGAAGCCTGGAGGCAGGACTGAGGCAGAGGCCATGGAGGGGTGCAATACTGGCCTGCTTTCCCTGACTTGCTCAGCCTGCTTTCTTACAGAACCCAGGACCACCAGCCCAGAGCTGGCCCCGCCCGTTATGGGCTGGTCCCGCCCACTATGGGCTGGCCCCGCCCATTATGGGCTGGCTCTTCCCATGTCAATCACTAATTAAGAAAATGCCCTACAGGCTTGCCTACAGCCTTGTCTTATGCAGGCGTCTTCTCTATTGAGGTTCCATGCTTTTAGGTGACTCTAGCTTGTGCCAAGTTGATGTAAAACTGTCCGGCAGACCAGGAGGGGTGACGCACACCACAATCTTAGGATTTAGAAAGTAGAGTCAACAGGACTGTAAGTTGGGCCAACTTGGGATTTGAGGTCTTTTCTTAAAATAAGCAAATTGCCAAGTCTGATAGTCTACTATCAGAAAATGGCCCTATATTGGTTTTCTACTTAAGCATCGACTTTCTGAAGAGACCCCAGGGATGGCCTCTGAAATGTTTCCACCTGCTCCCCACCCCATTCTCACCGCTGTGGCTAAGGCTTGGGATTCATCTTTTGTCTACTGGGACCATGTTTCTCTAAGGAGCCAGTGGCCCCGGGATGAGATTCCAGCGCATTTGTCTTGTCAGGCCTCCGATCTAGCCCGGCTCCCTTCCCTCGTCGCTATCTGCGAGCTCCATCTTCTCTCTGCTAGTGGGACCTGGGAAACCTCTCAGAAAAAGGCAAGTACGTGATTTTGTTTCAGTGGGTTTAGCTTATCTGACACATTCAGATGTGCTCATACACGCGTGAGATTTTAAACTTAGTATCAGGGTTACCGAGTGCCTAAGGGAACATCAGTTAAGTGAACTTCATATTTTAAAAATCTTTTTCATCAAAATACCACCCACATGGCCAAACGCGCTAGAGTGATAAGAACACCTCACCTTGAATATGTTGAAAATGTCAGAATTTTTGAAGTTCAGTAACTCAGATATTTGAAATATCTGCCCTATAACCAACCTCCTGCCACAAAATCTTAAAATTTACGGGGCCATATCTCTTCAGCAGGGAGAAAAGCCTGGTCACCCGCTTAGTCAGGACCAAGTGTTACCAAGTATACATAGTGTCAGCTCGCAGATACTTTGCTTTTTGTTTGTCGCCTCTTTGTGACTAACCTGATCTGTCTGACTAATTCCAGAGGCTCTGTCTTCACACTGATTGTATTAATCAAGCTTTTCTAGAGTAACAAAACTTATAGAATGAATGCATAAAAATTATTTTATATAAATGAATATATAATAAATACCACATAGAATATATAGTTTAAAACTATATATATATATATATATATATATATATATATATATACACATGATTTATTAGAATGGCTTACAGGTGAAAGGATAGAAAATAATACAGGCTAACTCTAGTGACCCCAAGAAGTCAGAAGTTTAAAATGCTATCTCTCTTTGTTAGAAACTAGGTAAAAGGTCACATTCCTGAGCCCACCTTTGTTTAGACCTAGCAGAAAGGCCTTGAATAGGTGATCCTGGCCCCATAAGGTAATTGGAAATGGGCTAAGCTTATCCTGCTTCTGTAAACTTACACCATTACCTCTATGCAGGAGTTCACACAGCTGTAGACATTCAAGAAAATAGGATGGGCTGGAGAGATGGCTCAGCGGTTAAGAGCACCAACTGCTCTTCAGAAGGTCCTGAGTTCAAATCCCAGCAACCACATGGTGGCTCACAACCATCCCTAACAAGATCTGACGCCCTCTTCTGGAATGTCTGAAGACAGCTACAGTGTACTTACATATAATAAATAAAATCTTAAAAAAAAAAAAAAAGAAAGAAAATAGGAAACTAATTGGTCCACTGAGCGCGGGCTCCAATAATTTAAACTGATTGGCCTAAAAACTATGGAGTGGTACAAATCAATTGGCTAGCATTTCGAGGGCTCTCCATGTTAAGAAATGATTGGTTTGTGATTAGTGGGCTTTGTCGTAAACTTATGACAGCTGTCGTGATTGGCTTGCATTCCGCGCATACTAAGAAAAGGTTGGCTTGTGATTCTCAGGCTTTGTCGTAAACTTATAAAAGCTGTCGCAATTCGGCACTCATGGTCCTCAGTCCTCTACCCCTGTGTGGTGTACGGCTGTGGAACCCAGAATTCTGGAATAAAGAAATCCTCATGCTATTGCATTGAGACCGTTTCTCGCGAGTGATTTGGGTGTCGCCTTCCGGAGTATGGGGTGCTGGGGCACCCTCAGTTTTGGGGGGGTCTTACACAGGCTGTGCTGTAGCCAATCCAACAATAACTGTCCACCAACAGAAGGTCCAAGAATCCAGCAGTTGTTCAGTCCACAAGGCTGCTTGTCTCAACTGGTCTTCAGTTACACTGGAATCACAGAGACAAGGCCAGTGAAGGAGTGGATTTGCTAGCAAGGGCGAGAACTAGAAACAAAAAGAGCAGGCTGCTTCTTCCAGGGCCACGCCCAGGCTGCCAAAAGGCGTGGAGTCAGATTAAAGGTAGGCATTCCCACCTCTAGAAAGATCTGAATTAGATGTGTGTCTTCCCACTTCAAATCATTTAATTAAGAAAAAAGTCCTCATAGGCCTGCCCAGCCATTTGGGTTTTAATTAATTTCAGATGTGGTCACATTGACACCCAAGAACAGCCATCACACTGGTCCTTGAATTAAATCTTTTTTTTTTTTTGTCTGAAGTAGAGCTTTTCTTTACATTTCTTGTATTAATCAGATTCATGAAGGACAGACTTTGGAAACAGCATTCAACTGAACACTGGACAGCTCATGAGTCTCCATGCTGACCTCATGACATGTCAAATTGAGGATGATCTGTCTGTAGTTGTGCAAATGTCACCTTGAGGTTATATCAAGTTCCTGAAAGTCAAAAAAAAAAAAAAAAAAAACTTGTGAGTTTTTGTGTCTTTCTGGGGAAAAAAAAGTAGGTAGCCAATGTTTAAAAATTTTCACAGCTTTTCCAAAATGTAAAAGCTTCACAGAGCTTTTTATCTTTCCTATGTAAAAGAGAAAATGATAGCTTGGTTTCTAGATACAGAGCGCTTCTGTGTGTGATGGAAGAAAACTGAAGATAGGCTGTGACTGAGGACATGAAAGGAACCCGCAGGATCACTAAGGGCTGACAGACAGACAGACGTGCCTTAGCAGGGACTGCCCGACCTTGTGACTGTGAGACAGCAGAGAAGGGTCCGAGGGAGGGTCCTGGGTGTGTTTCCATGCGTGCCTCATGGTAGGAACGTGGAGTTAGAGGAGTCTATTTCTCTAAGGAGAAAGACGCCTGTCTATTCTGCTCTGCTCGAGTTTAGATTTGGAATTGTAACAATTTCAAAATACTTTTGGAACTTCACAAGGAGCAATGTTAGTTGGGATTTATCACCTGTTAGAGTTTGAATGTGTAATGTCCCTCAAGGCTCCTGAATTGAAAGGCTCGTCTCCAGGTGGTGGGACTATTTTGGGAAGTTATGGAAACTTTGTGAGGAGGGGCCCAGGAGTGGAAAGTTGGTCTCTGTGGAAATGTTCTAGGCTTGCAAGCTGTTTCTCTCTTCTGTCTCTCTCTCCCTCTCTCTCCCCTCTCTTGCTCCCCTTCCCCTCCCCCTCTCTCTGGGGTGGCTCTCTTTAGGTAGGTGAGGCCGCCCTTGAACCCTCTGTGCATAGGTTGACCTCCTGCTCTTGAGCACTCGGATTGTAGGCATTGTCACGAGGTCTGCTGTATGCCAACTACTGATGTTATAGAATGCTATTTTTCATTTCTCACTTATGTTTTCAAATATCCAAATATTTGAACATCATGCCTACAAATTCATCCTGAGCACCCATACACACATTTCCACATGCACACATACGTTTGCTTCTTTGAACTTACCTTGTGTCAGGTATGGCCAGTGGAGTCAGAGTCTGAGCTCAATTACTTTCACTGCAGCCTTCTTCAGACAGAAAATACAGGGAATTAAATACAATGTGTGTTCTCTCCAAAAGTTACACTACTTAGAAAGTCTGTGGTAAATTTCAGCCAAAACAGCCTTTCAATATTGTATGCGCCACTATGTGATTTGTAAAAGAAATCTTCACTTAGCTCTAGTTGGGGCAACTTATCGCTGCAGAAGTCAGGATGGCTCTAAGTCGGTGGTCTCACCCATTTCTGCAGACTTCTTCTGCCCTCTCCTCTTTTCTTTCTTATTTGAGACAGGTGCTCATTGGCTGGCTTGGAACTCACTACACAGAGGCTGGCCTCAAACTTGCTTTGATCCTTCTGTTTCTGCCTCCTTGATGCTGGGATCACAGGCACGTGCTAACACGCCTAGCTTAGCTACCTCTCATTTCTTCTCGTGTGTGTGTGTGTGTGTGTGTGTGTGTGTGTGTGTGTGTGTGTATGAGTGTGGTATATGTACACACCCTGTGAAGGCCAGGGGACCGGATAGTCTGATCTACCATCCTGCCCATATTCCTCATTGATGTGGTTGTCACTGAATGTGAGTTCGGCTGGAGGCCAGCAGACCTTGTCAAGCCTTCTGTCTCTGCCCAGCACAGCACTGGGCCATACATGTGCGAGCCACATCTGGCCTTTCCTGGGGTGCCCGGAAATTGAACTGCTCCCTATGTTTGTGCAGCAAGCACTTTCTTTCTGAGCCTTCTCTCCATTTTATTTTTATTTGGGGGGGGGGGGGATTTGAAAACATTCACCATTGTGTACTGCGTATTGGCATTTGAGAACTATTTTTCAACCTTTTTTTTTTTTATAGGGAAAGGGGTTGGGGAATAAATCCTCTATCCTATTTCAGGATGTAAATAGCCCCAAAACTCTTGGCAAACAAAAGTAAGTTGAAATTGCCTAATGCTCCAGCACATATCAAGGTCTGTGTGTTGGCAGTGGTATCCATCTGACAAGGTTAACAGTAAAGAAGAAACCAGGGACAAGTGACAAGCCCTGCACTTACAACACACTGAGGGTTCCTTTCTATTAGAGCCCCTGGGACTGAAGTTATGATTGGTCATGAGCCACCATGTGGGCTCTGTGAACTGAACCTTGGTTTTCAACAAGAGTGTTAGGTCTCAAACCCAGACAAATGGTTAACCTGGGTGCCTGCTTAACATACCTAACTGGGCCTGGCCACTAGGTCCTTCCAGCATCCTTTAGTCCCTAGCTGTTACAGGGTATGGTTGGCATATGGCACCCCTACCATAAACCTCTCCAGCCATCCCCCCAGCTGCCCTTCCTGATATAATGTAGCTGGTTACCCAGCCCTTTCACCTCTTGGCCTACTCTTTATTCTCCTGGCCTCTTGGTCTTGCTCTTCCCTCTCCCCCCCCTCCCATTTCTTTCTTTCTTTGTTTCTTTGTTTGTTTGTTTGTTTCTTTCTTTGTTTCTTCCCTTCCTTCCTTCCTTCCTTCCTTCCTTCCTTCCTTCCTTCCTTCCTTCCTTCCTTCCTTCCTTCCTTTCTCTCTTCTTTCTTTTTCATTCAGACAGCAGGTATTCCTAACCTCTGAGCCATGTCTACAGCACCTACAATGTGTGTTAATCTCTCTGTCCACCATTACCTAACTCCCCCTGGTGCCCTCTAACCCAACTCTCCCTCTCAACTTCATGTCTTACTATTTGCTTGTTTGTTTGTTTGTTTGTTTATTATTTGAGATAGGATCTCTTTTGTAGCCCTGCCTGGCCTGGAATTCTTTATGTAGATCAGCCTGACCCCAAACTCACTGAGCTCTGTCTTCTTCTGTCTCTCATGGGCTGTAATTAAATATTTGAGCCACTACACCTGGCTAATACCCTTAAAGATTGTTAATATTTTCCTGGGTCCCATTAGTTCTGTCTGAATGACCCACATGAGTCCAATGTTTTTGAAAGGGGGCAAAGACAGGAAAAGGGGACCTACTGATAAAGCCCAGGGTTGAGAAATGCATTCTGGCAGAAAACTAAAACAATGCACTAAGGTATTTATTTAAGCTGGGCGTGGTGGCACACTCCTTCAAGGCCAGCACTTAGGAGACAGAGGCAGGTGGATCTCTGTGAGACTGAGGCCAGCCTGGTCTACATAGTGAGTTCCAGGACAGCCAGAGCTACATTGTGAGCCTGTTTTCCAAAGGAAAATCAGGACAAAAGGCTAACTGTGGTGCCTGTTAGCCTCCTAACGTGCATGCTGGCTTCTCTCAGCACCACAGCAGGAACCTGGCACCCTGGCTCCCTCGGGTTTCTCGCCCCACCCCTACTTTAAACTCTAGCTCCCAGGCTCCCAGTCCCCAGCTTCTCATTCTTCTATGACCTGTCATTTGGCCATACAGTCTCTCTCCTCTCTGCCTCTCTCTTAATCTCTCCTCTCTTGCTGCCCCTCCACCATGGCCCAGTTCACTTTGCTGGCCATGCACATTGTACTAATTTCTCTGGACTCTTTCAATGCCCCTGGCTGTTCTCTCCCTCAAATCTACAATAAAAAACATTCTCAACCATAGCTTGGTCATGTCCTCACTTCACACAAGACACTGTCTCAAAAAACAAAACAAAACAAACTTGTTTTATTTAATATAAAAGGAAGAAGAAGCCACATACATAGAATTCAAGTGGCTGAATGGCACATGCAAATTCTACCTCATCAATGATTAGTAAATTTAAGTGAACTAAAAATTTTAACAAAAGCAGAGATTGGCAGAGTGGGTAAACACACCTGACCCAACTGTAACATATATCTGTTATTGGAAGTTTCGGGGAGCCCTTGCAGAATAGGGAAATGGGTCCCCTTTGAAACCCTTAGTCTTATTAATAAAATAATTTAAAATAAGATATAAAGAAAGTCCAAGGACAACTTTATTACAGTTCAAAAGAGAAACCCCATAGCAGAAAACTGTAGATGTTGGCAGCTGCCTGGAGGAACATGATGGAGAAAGGAAAGAGAAAGCCTTGCTAACTGGGTTAATCCAGCAAAGACACAGTCATGTGACGGGCAGGCATTCACCTGCTGGGAAAGGGGAGCTTTGGAGTAAGGAAGAAGCCCTTGGTGTTAGGGGGAGCATGCTTAGAAAAGAGAAGAAAAGGGAAACACAAGCTTTTCTCAGAGCAGCAGATCTCCCCAACAGGACTTCGCAATGGTCTGCAGCAGGTGCAATCCTGGCAGACTCTCTGGGAAGGCTGTAAGTGCCGCAGTTACCTGGAAGGGAAGCTGGGGATGTATGGGGAGGTGGCAAAAAGAGATGGAGACCAAGACAACACCTGCTATTCAAGGTCTCAAAGTTTAATGGAGGACTCCAAATATATAGGCAGGGGAAAACCCTTCCCCCAAAGGCTGGAAGCTTCTCCATAGTAGAACTGGTTCAGTTGCTCCTCAGGCGGCTAGTGTTTCTCAGGAGACTGCAGGTCCTTGAAGAACAATGGGCTTCACCTTGGTCTGAGCACTCCACCCTAGGTGAAGGGGATTATGGCTAACACAGGAGTTCCGGCTCAAAGGCTGGGAGAGGAACTTCACATTGGTTGATGTCAAGTTCCTGCCAGGTGGCATGGCACCCCAATAAGGCTCTCTACAGAAGGCAAAGCTCATCATAACATTCAGGGGATAAGTATTCCTCCTGTCTTTTCAGAATGGCCTAATGTTAACCAGCCTAAGGGGTGGTCCCTAGGCCAGGTAATTGAATGGCCCAATTGGACTAATTCTCAAGGAAAGAGGCAATGACATGTCTCCACCAAGAGGGAGACTGCATTCTTTACTATAACATATCTATAAGGCACATACCTTAAATCCAAAGATGTAAAGAAGTGGAAAGAAGAGAAAGGACAAAATATACAACCTAAATAATATCCCAAAAGGAAATGGACTATTGCAGAAGTTAGGTCTGGTACTTCCTCTCACCTGCATGCTCCCAGAAATAAGATTCAGACTCAAAATATATTTACAAACACTTTGGCCATATAGCTAGGCTCTTCTCCGAGTAGATCATAACTTATTGTAACCCATTTACTCTAATCTGTCATGTTGGTTACCTGTGCTCAGGTACCATGTGTCTGTCCCATCACATTTCCCAGGGGGAATCCTGCACCTGGCTCTATCCCAGAATCCTTTCTGCCTCCTGGATGTCCCACATTCTGTTGAGCCATTTTCTATGGGCCACCGTTTTTTTTTTAACTGGCAGGTGATGCATCCATACCATACATAAGATGCTCTCTCTAAAGACTTTTTATATTGAGACAAAAGAATAGACTTTGTGATTAAATTGTTACTATAGACAATGACATTATAGTTGTATAATTATATAAATCAGGAGGTAAGGCTTCAGAAATGCAAACATAAACATATGCACGCCTCCTACAGTGTAGAAGCTACTATCAGTATACAGAGATCCCAATTACACAAAGCACAGATTGAGAGAATTACAGGTAAAAGAAGCAATTTGATAGTAACAGAGACCTTCATGGTCCCCTCTCAGCAGTGGAGAGAAAAAACAGGCAGAAGATGAGTAAGAAAAGAGAGTCTTGAATATTCCTATAACCCAGTGGTACCCAGAGCACTTCAGCAACAGCATAAGATGTGTTTTTTTCAAGTCTATTCTTTAGTATATACAATATCTGGTGCCTCAGAGCAAGCCATAATGAGGTAAAAAAAAAATTCACGCAAAGATTCTCTTCTGACCACAAATTAAAATAAATAAATGAAGGAAGTTTGGGAAAGCCACAAACACGTAGAAATGAAAGAACATACTCTTTTATAAACAATGGGCAAAAATTTAAAGATCATGAGGGAATTTAGAAAATACCTCAAGATGAATTGAACCAAATGCATATCACAGTGAATGAATGGGATGTTGGGAATGTAGCTGATTCCGGGGTAGGGTCTGGGGAGGGTGACTGTAAGAGTCTCCAGTGTGGGAGGGAGGGGGCTGGGAAGACAGACAGCTGACAGTAAAGAGCTTGCCATAACGCACAAGGACCTGAGTCGGATCCACTGAAGAGCCAGGCTTGGTGGCACAGCCTTTCCAGCCCGTTGCTGGCAGAGACTGGAAGATTTCTAAGACTTACTGGGCAGTCAGTCTTCTTAGAACCCGGCCCTAGAGGCCATCTCAAATAAGATGGTGATTTCTTGAGGACCAGTACCTAGGTTGACCTGTACCTTCCACAGTCCATATTCTCCTACACATAAACCCAAACACACATCTGCCCTCCACACCCCTAAAGAAAGCAAGAGCAGGAAGAAGAGCTCTTGGGGATAGTGGCTCCATAAATCTTCGCATGTGTTGTAACTCATAACACAGCAAACACAGCCACATGGGGCTAATTGTTCATATGCTGGTTTAAAAATAAAGTTGTGGCAGGGTGTGGTGGTGCATGTCTTAGATCCCAGTGCTCAGGAGGCAGAGAGGCAAGAGAATCTCTGAGTTTGAGTCCAGCCTGGTCTATAGAGGGAGTTCTAGGATGGCCAGTGCTACACAGAGAAAACATGTCTCAAAAAACTGGAAAGGAAGGAAGGAAGGAAGGAAAGAAGGAAGGAAGGAAGGAAGGAAGGAAGGAAGGAAGGAAGGAAGGAAGGAAGGAAGGAAGGAAGGAAGGAAGGAGAAGAAAATTTAGTTGTAGAGGCTAATGTCTGTATTTTATTGCTATGGGGAAAGAGAGGCCCTTGAGTGTGATTTTGGAGATATTTCCACTGATGGGCACCCAAATGACCATCCTATAGAACATCTATAGCTTTCTATAGAAGTTGTATATTTGCTTCTATTGTACAAATAAAGTATTTGATTTAGGTACAGGAAAAAAAATAAAGGAAGAAAATATGGATGCCTAGTTCTGCTGCTAAACAACTTACCAGAGAGTTTCCAAAATAAAGGCATAAAGACTTTAAGGAATACCATGAAGACATAAATATTTAAAGTAGAGGAGGAGGGTGCTTCTCAACCCCTTCCCTACACATGATCTTGTCGTCTGAGGTTGACCTGCATCAGGGAAGTAGTGCATTTCTAAAGAACTCTGGAGTTCCAATGTTAACAGGATTAACTGCCTTCCCCTTTATAAAAGGAGCTGTTGTTTAGCACTGAAAGTGACTGCCTGGGCTTTGAGCAAGGCCCAAATGTCAGGAGTCAGGATACTGAAAGCAGTCGGTGTTGTTGGGGCGAAACCCTGCTTGCTGGTTAGCTCATGAGAAGACAAGCATTTGTCTTCCTGCTTCCAACCTCTGCTGTCCTGCTCTGGAAACCCCTCTCAGTCTCCTCCACAGCCATTCGTGCATCCTCAGGCTGGAGAAGCTGCAGTTGCAGGGGAGAGCCCAACTCAAAGCAAGAAGAGACGCTACTTCTTCCTGGTCTACTGGTGTGGAGAACACCCAAGTGAGGCTTTCCCATTAAAGCTGGAGTTTCTTAAGTGCATGAAGCTTAAGGAGTCTGCAACGAAAAAGATGATACCACGGATATAAAGAACATGGCAGTGCAGGTGGAAAGGAAGGCGGGGAGGGGAGGAAGGGGTGGAGGAGAGGAGCTAACTCCTAAATCCTGAGATAATTGGTCTGTACAGAGGACAGGCAGCTGAGGATTTTTGGTTTGTTGTCAATTGGACTAGTATTGTTTACTTGCATTGACTGGTCCTGTGGATTCTGTAATCCTGTATGTTGGCAAGCACACAAACTTTTGTAGCTTTTTTTTTTTTTTAAAGATATGACTTTCAATCAAGCATTCCCAGGCATGTATTAAAGATAAATTGTTTTCTGATTTCATAGTAAGGAAAATTAATAACTGTGAATGAAAACTCCTTAAAAGCAGCTATCTGCAGAGACTAGAGAAGTTGGAATGTTGCAGATCCAGAGGCGAATTACCTTAACTTGGGCTAGTTTTAGCCCCAGGAACAGCCATTTCTTGGCCACCTATGTGTCAGAACTAACATATTGTGACAAAGAAAAGCCCTTTGGAGTCTATGGACTTAGCAGATCAATCGTCTTCCACCACCTCCAAAGCTATGTAGGTCATCAAACGGTGGCTTAGTGCCACCAATCACTAATTAATAAAATGCCTACAGCCTTGCTGATAGCCTGATCTTACAGAGGCACATTTTCAATTGACGGTTCCTCCTCTCTGATGACACTAGCTTGTGTCAAGTTTACATAAAACCTGGCAGCACAGATAGCATCTTGGGTCTGTAGAAAAATTCTTCCCACCTTGCTGTGCCACCTCTCCTATATATTCACTAATAAATATTAAAGTTGTCTTGGAAGGACTGGAGAGATGGCTCAGCAGTTAAGAGCACTGACTGCTCTTCCAGAGGTCTTGAGTTCAATTCCCAGCAGCCATATGGTGGCTGTAGTGGAATCAGATGCATTCTTCTGGTGTGTGTCTGAAGGCAACTACAGTGTACTCATATAAGTAAAAGTAACAAAGTTAAAGTTGTCTTGGCTCGTGACTTTTTTCTGTAAAACTATAAAATGTCACGAAACTGCTTCCATGTTGAAATATGTAATTTGGGGTAACCTAGATCTGTGATCTAAAGCTATGGTCAGTCAAAATGGCTCTGGAATATATTGTCTCTTATTCCACTTAAAATGAGAACTGTGATTTTTGTTTTGACACACCATTGGCTTATTAGAACACTTTCCAACTGCTTGTTTTCTCTTCTACTAAGACAAACCAACCCATCAACCAATCAACCAACCAGCCAACCAACCAACCAACCAATGGACTGACTGACCACAACCAACCTACGGACTGACCGACCCCAACCGACCTATTGACTGGCCAACCAGCCAGCCAGGCAGCCAGCCAAATAACCAACCAACTAACTAGCCAGCCAATTAACCAACCAACAAACCAACCAATCCATCATCCACCCAATTAACCAACCAGCCAACCAACTAACCAGCCAACCAACCAACCAGCCATCCAACCAGCCAACCAACCAACCAAACAACCAACCGTCAAACCAACCAACAACACATTTTCTAACAGTCAGACAGATGCTTAAATACATGTTTATAACAGTACTAATCAAGCTATCCCCAAGGGGATGTGACCAAAATGTTACCTTGTGAGTAACAGCTGATGCCTACACATGGTTACTCTCCTTAAAGGGTCAGAGTCATAGGCCAGTTGTAACTGTGCACACTTGTCATTTCAGAACTCAGGAAATTGTAGCAGGAGAATCAGAAAGTCAAGATCCTCTTTGGCTACAAAGCCAGTTCAAGGCTAGCCTGGTCTACAGAGTGAGATCCAGGACAGCAAGGACTACACAGATAAACCATGTCTCACGAAACCAAAAAAAAAAAAGGAAAAAGAAAAATTCTGGCACCTGCAAAGTGAATGAACCTGGAGAACATTATACTGGGTGAAAAAGACAAAGGTTGTGCAATTAGAGGAGGTTCTTTTCCTTACTCAGCTTTCTGTTATCCCAACAGATACCGAAGACAATCAACTTATAAAGAGAAAAGGTTGATTTGGGCTCAGGTTTTGGAGGTTCAGTCCATGATCAGTCTGTTGCTTGTTGAGCAGTTTGGGTTGTTCTGATAATGGTGGTTCTTTGAGTGGCAGAGCTTCCCTGGCCTCTGGTTGGTTTAATTTAGGTGTCTAAAGTGACAATCAGCTGCCACTGGAGTTGCTCTGAGTTTGTCCTTTCTTGTTAAAGAGGCAGAAGTGTATACAGAGAAGAGTGAGGAGAGGTAAGTTTTATTAAAGAAAAATTGAGGAAAACTGTGTTTATGTATATGTGATATGTGTGTTTGTGGTTGTTTGTATGTATGTTTATGTGTGTGTGCTCTGTGTGTGGGGGGTGTATGCATATGCCTCTTTCTGTATGTATCTTTGTGTTCTTGGTGTGTGTGTCTGTGTGTGTGTGTGTCTGTGCCTGTGTGTTTGTATATATGTGGTATGTGTGTATCTCTGTGTGTGGTGGTGGTAGTGGTGGTGGTGGTGGTGGTGTGTGTATGTGTGTGTATGTATAATATGTGTGTGTGTTTAATATGTGTGTGCATGTGTGGTGTATATGTCTCTGTGTTTAACTCTCTGTGTGTATATGTGGTATGTGTGTTTGTGTGCCTATGTATTTATGTGTCTATGTATATGTGAGATGTTGTCTGTATGTTTGTGTGTATGTGTGCTATGTGTGTGTTTGTGGTGTTTGCTTTGTGTGTGTTTGTGTGTGTGTATATCGTGTGTGTGTGTGTGTGTGTGTGTGTTTGTGTGTGTGTGTGTGCGTGCATATGGGTGATGGTTCATGGTATGTGGGTGTGCATGAGAATGTAATGTGTGTGGAGTATATATGTCTGTGTGGTTTGTGTATGTCTTTGTATATGTATGTCTGTGTGGTATATGTGACATGTGCATGTATATGTATGATGTGTGTCTGGTATATGTGTAGTATGTGTGTATGTGTGGTATATGAGAGTGTGTATGTGTGTCTATGTATCTGTGGTATGTATATGTATGCATGTGCATAACTGTGTATATGGTATATGAGGTATGTGGTATGTGTATGTGTGTATTTGTGTGGAGTGTGTGTTTGTGTAAAATGTAGGTATGCCTACATGGTATGTGTGTATCTATGTGTGTGTGTGTGTGTGTGTGTGTGTAATCTAAAGAAGGCCACACCATCATTCTCCTTTGTTTACTGGCCTTCAATGGGACACATGGTGAGAACTGGGTGGAGATTTGGGTCATTTTTGTTGAGACTGATCATCCTCTGAGCACAGTGAGGGCTGAACCAATGAGGGTGTCTCAGATACTGTTCTCTTGCTGAGCAGACACACCATGACCAAGGTGACTTACAAGTGAAAGGTCTTCCTTACAGTTTCAGGGTGGTTCTGGGAGCACCTGGTGGGAAGTGTGGTCGTAGCAGGCAGGCCTGTCACTGGATCAGCAGCAGAGAGCTTCATCTTATCTGAAAATTAAGGGTTGGTAGACTAGGGGGAGACAAAAGAGAAGAGAGACAGAGAAAGGCAGAGGGACAGAGACAGACATTCTCCAACAAAGCCACAACTTATAATCCTTCCTAAACAGTCCACCAACTGCGAACCAACCCTTCAAACATGTGAACACACAGGAGCCATTCTTATCCACATTGCCACAGATGCCCATTCCTCCTTCTCAGTCAGGGCCCCTCAACCGTGCCTTGTTCATCCAGGCAGGCGAGAGCTTGGCCCTCCTCGCTCTCATCTTTTGTACTTGTTTCTCTGGCTATTGATGGAGTCGTGTTCTTCTCTCATTCTTGGACTGCATGAGGCCTTGCCTTATTCCTAAGCATGGCTGATCTTTGTCTCAGTGGCACACAGATATGGGCACACAGGGGACAGCAAAACCCAGAAAGAGGCCATGGTCTCCCCATAACTTTTGAAGGCACACCTCCATTGACTAAATACTACCCACAAGGCCTCAGCTCTTAAAGGTATTACTATCTCCATAGTTCCAAGGTAGGCGCTAAGCATTGAGTACATGAAACTTTGGGTCTAAACTCTAATTTAGCTTGGGTCAACATAAAACAGGTTCCAATCAGGATAAGAATCAGTTCATTCTGTAATTGTGGCTCAGGACCTTGAAGTCACATCCCACCAAGTAAGAGGCTACAGGAACTTTTATAGTCACAGAACAAATGTTGTTTAATTAGTGAGCTACTGAGCACACTAGTGGGGACATCAGGTTGGTTGGCCAACGCTCCGTGGGGTATCTCTGCGCAGGGAGACTATCTCTACTGTATGCCCCAGAGGCTATCTGATGAGATTTTTTAGTTTGGGGGGTGGTGATTATGAAAAGCAAGTAGGCCACTAATTACAAACTAATACATTCCAAAGATTTTTCCACAATATTAGATCAAGTACAGAGATATTGCAGGACACTAGATCAAATGCAGAAACTGATGACAAATGGCTATTAAAAGAACTAGAAATAGCCGCAAGATACTTTGGCTTGTGCAACACTCTTAATTCTCCACAATCTTAAGGTTCTAATCAGTCAACTGATCTGCAGAATTTTTAACCCAGGCATAGTTTTATTTCAGGAGATCTTGTTTTACACTTTCCTGGTCAACAACACAGATGAAAAAGCAGAATAGGAACCACCAGGGGTCGTCGGAGGGAAGCAGGACTTGGTTCTTAATGAGGTCAGCATTTGAATTGGAGCAAAGTAGGGAGGCAGTGGCTGCTCGGTGCGGGTCCACTGACTGCCACTTAAAGTGATAGCGTGGTAAATCTAATGTGATTTACGCCCGCAATACACGTTTGTGTTTTGTAATGTATCTCTTTCGGGCATTTGCTTCATCATTAAATATTAATGTTGATAAAGGAAAATATATAATATCATTAATCTATTATGAGCTACTTGCACAGTTCATTTTTCAGAAGTTTTTTTTTTTAATCCTTTCTTCATTGTCTCAGTGCCAGGATCATTCAGAAATTTAACTCAGTGTACAGGATGTAGGGAGAGGCTGGGGGTGAGTGGCTTTTCAAGTTCTTCCCAGAGAAGTTGGTGGTCAAGGTGTGAGCAGAAGTTGGAAGAGGAACAGTGCTGACCTGCTGTGAGGGCAACAGAAAGGTGTGAAGAGTCAGCACAGTTGAAACTTGTGTTTTGTTTTGTTTTGTTTTGTTTTGTATGGTTTTGTTCATTTGAGACAATGTTTCACTACATAGCTTTGGCTGTCCTGGAACTCTCTCTATGGAGACCAGGCTGGCCTTGACCTCTCAGTGTTCCCTCTGCTTCAGCACCTAGACTGCTGGTGTTAAAGATGTGTGCTGCTATGCCCAGTATAACTTTAAAAAATAAATTATTAAGTTTTATTTATATGTATGGGTATTTGTGTGTGTGTGTGTGCATATTTATGTGTATGTGACTGTAGGCCTGGCTCAGGAGAGGGAAAATTGGTCCTGGATTTGATTACAAGAATATCAAAGATGACTAGCTTCCAAGTGCAGAGCTTGGCAGAGGTGGGAGAAGAGAGACCAGAATTTACTGACCACACAGGGGCTGAGCAGGTGCACAGGACTTGCTAACTGGAGGCGAGGCCAGAGAGGGCCAGGCAGAGCATCCAATGGTGGGGTGATCTTTCTGAGAAAGACTTCCTAAAGTAGTTCTTGAAATAGATCAAGTAAATGGAAGTCTAACGGATCTAGGGTTTTGATGGTGACAATTTGCATTGCTCTTTCTGAAATATTCCAAAAAAAAAAAGTATTTAAAATGCTTTCAACAAGTCTTATGTTTCTGCGTTGCTTTTGTTTTCTAAGCGAATGCTGGCAAAGCCCACTATGGATCCAACCACATGTGTCGTCAGAGAGCTGAAGGCTGAAACAGTAGGACACTACCCACGGGAGCACCCCAGGCCTGACTGCTCCTGTTCAAACGCAGTGGCAGGGAGCAGTGGGGAGGCTGGGCATGCGTCATGGTGCAGAGGCCTGAAACGTGATTCTGACGTGATTCTGGAAGCAATTTGTAGAGCAGTCTTGTTCACCTTGTGACCCAGCAATCTCACGTCTACATTTTCACCCTCGTGAGCTACAAACAAATGCCTACATGCAGATCTGCGCACGGATGTTTTCACCAGCTCTACTCACAGTTTCCGAACCTTGGAAGTACACAAGGAGCCTCAGGTGAGGGACGTTTATCCCATCTTCATCTGAGGTACGTTTATGAACTAGCCCATTCCTCTCACAGAATCTGCTCAATGGTAAAGAAAATGAGGGCTCTAGCCACAGAGGGACTTAGGAGAAAGTCGCCACAAACTGCCAACTTGAAAAACTCTGTACTGCTTGATGCCAATAAAAAGACCAGCAGTTACCCGGGGTGCGGGCGAGAGTCGGGGTGATCAGGCAACCACTGTCACTGCAGACCCTGGTATGCATTTTAGTTCTATGGTAGAAAGCTTTTGTTCAAACCCACAGATGGAACACACCCAGAGTGACCTACAAGGAACGATGGGCTCTGGGTAAGTGTTGTGAGGAGTAAATTCCAGACCTCAGGGAAAGAGACCTCCACCTACTCCAAGCGAAGGGTCTTGATAAGGCAAAGCTTTGCTCCTGACCCCGAGGCTGCACTCCGTTAGCGCGGCAAGCACGTCCGTGCAGGAGCACGCTGCCGTTTGATTCTAATGCCTCTGGTTGCTCAGCTCTTTCCCCAGTGTCTGGGTCCAACTTCACAGTCTTTTCCTACTAGCCTTAAAGAGACTCAGTACAAAGTTGACAAAGGCGGAAGGGGCCAGCTACTTTAATCCAAGATTGTACCAGGGCCTTTGTGCAAACAAAGGTTTTACGTGGTGGGAGAGATGAAAGATTTGAATTCTTTGTCATAAAACGTTTTATGGTGTTTGATAGAAAAGATTCACATTTAATGGTTCTTTTTTTATTAATTTTTTTACACTCCATATTTTATTCCCTTCCACCCCCATACACCCTCTGCCTGTTCCACATCCCATACCTCCTCTCTGCCCCTTCTCCACGTCCCCACCCTCCACCCCACCTGACCTCTAAATTCCCCGGGGGCCTCCAGTCTCTTGAGGGTTAGGTGCAACATCTCTGAATGAACACAGACCTGGCAGTCCTCTACTGAATGTGTGCTGGGGGCCTCATATCAGCTGGTGTGCTGCCTATTTGGTGGTCCAGTGTTTGAGAGATCTCGGGGGTCCAGATTAACTGAGGCTGCTGGTCCTCTTAACAGGATTGCCCTTCTCCTCAACTTCTTTCAGCCTTTCCTAATTCAACCACAGGGGTCAGCTGCTTCTGTCCATTGGTTGGCTGCAAATATCTGCATCTGACTCAGCTGCTTGATTGGTCTTCTGGAGTGCGGTCATGCTAGGTTCATTTTTGTGAGTGCTCCATAGCCTCAGTAATAGTGTCAGGCCTTGGGACCTCCTCTTGATCTGGATTCTGCTTTGGGCGTGTCTCTGTACCTTCTTTTCCCCAGGCTACTTTCCATTTCCATTCTTAGAGCTTGAAGCATCCTATAGTTCCAGGTGCTCCACTTGAGGTGGAGGGTGGAGATAATAGAGGACCACGCCCACAAAGGGGTGGGGTGGGATGGGGCAGGATGGGGGCATGGGCTGGAATTCACTGTGTCTGCCTTTCTTATTTTTTAGACTTATTTATTTGTTTATTTAATGTATGTGAGTACACCATTGCTCTTGTCAGACACACCAGAAGAGGGCATCAGAATCCACTAAAGATGGTTGTGGGCCATCATGTGGTTGCTGGGATTTGAACTCAGGACCTCTGGAAGAACAGTCAGTGCTCTTAACCAGCTCTTAACCACTGAGCCATCTCTCCAGCCCTGTCTCTGCCTTTCTTATTTATACTATAAAACTAACCTTTTTCTTTTTTTCTAATTACGTTTATTTTGTATGATTTTTTAAAAAATATTTATTTATTTATTATTTGTAAGTACACCGTAGCTGTCTTCAGACACTCCAGAAGAGGGAGTCAGATCTCGTTACGGATGGTTGTGAGCCACCACGTGGTTGCTGGGATTTGAACTCAGGACCTTCAGAAGAGCAGTCAGTGCTCTTAACTGCTTAGCCATCTCTCCAGCCCCCTCTTTAACCTTTTTTCTAAAAACAAACAACAAAAATAAAGAAATAAAATTCAAGTTTAAATTTGCTGTGATGGCTCTTAGCTATAATCTCAGCCGTCCAGAAGTATATGCAGGAGGATTGGAAGTTCAAGATCATCTTTTGTTACAAAGTCTAAGGCAAACCTGGGTTACGTTAGATCTTGTCTCAAAACAAAGCAAAATAAAAGACACCCCCATCTACACACACACCTTTATTGTCAAAACAAAAAGCCAACACTTCTGCATTGTCAGAGGGGTAGAAAGGATGTGTTGGGGACTAGGACATTATTAGGGGCGCTGTGATCACTTCAGCCTTCGGGGATCCCAAGACTGTGCCCCAACAGAGCAGGTCAAAGCTACCTAAGCTCAGAAAGACCATGAGGTCTGGGGAGCAGGACCAGGTAGCACTAACTTCTCTGTGTAATAGAGTGATCTCCCTTCCCCTGGTATAAGTGCGTGTTCTTGAGGTGTATCTGGAGGTCAGAGGTCAACTCCCAATGTCATTCCTCGGGGCGGTACACCTTGCTTTTGATAAGAGTCTGCCCCGGCCTGGAGCTTGCTGGGTGTGCTAGGCTGGCCAGGGAGCTCCAGGAATCTGCTTGTCTGTTTCCCCAGCATGGGCATTCATTATAAGTACACATGGCCTGCCTGGGTTCTTTTTATCTGGGTTCTGGGGCTCGCAGAGGACAGGTCCTTTCTTAACGGAGTTGTCTCAGCCTCTGAAATAGTCTTCCCACCATTGAGGCTGACAGCATCTTCCAGCCGTGCAGGTGGTATGACACTGGCTTCTCATGTTGACACTTAATAGCTCCCTCAACGCTTGGCACAGAGAGCTCAAATATCTTCAATATGTGCTTCTTGGATGAAGCTGCTACAGGGGAAGTGTTTAGGATTCTCACACCCTAGGTCTAGAGGGAGGTGGAGTTGAGAGGCCAAACCTACTCCATCTTGGGACTAAACTCCATTTTAAAAGAAAAAGGCCTGAGAACTTGGTCTGGAGCTGAACCTAAGCTACACCCAAGTACCAGGAAGGACCCCAGGCTTGTCCTTGGCCAGAGTTACTCCCTAGCAACAATTAATCAAACATTAGCCCAATTGTGATTGTTTCAGATGTTTCAGATCCTTTGTGATTGTATCGGCCTTGCTTCAGGGCACCCACCTGTCTACATACAATGTTATTCAAGTAGATACTTGCCCTCCCTCTCTTGCTCAACATTTCCTATAAAGCCTTGTCCCCCTAAGCTCAGGGCCACACCCTCTGCTGTCAGAGGCGAAGTGGCCCAAGTTCGAGCTTGTAAATAAAGACCCTAATGTGATGACATCAGAATCAGCTCCTTGGTGGTCTTTTGGGGTTCGAAAACACTTCCTAGCACAACAGAGGGCCGGCTCTCACCAGAGGAGCCAGGGCTGCACAGCTCCTTCAGGCACGCTTTGTGGCTGAGCATAGACCTTGGCACGGAGTTGCATGCCATTGCCAAATGAGAAATGACAATTCTGGGATGTCACTTTTTCCTAAGGATGCTTGCATAAGCATCTCAGCGCCAAGTGGCATGACACAGTTTTTCCCTGTGCATCACTCTCATGAGCTTGGTGTGCATCTCAGACAGGCACTCACAGGAAGACACCCATGTGCAAAGGGTCAGCATGGGGGTGACTATCTTCTGGAGGGAAATCCCAAGGCGCAGGTGTGGGCGGGGTGAACTGAAGGCTGCAGTTGGAAACTACAGTGGGACCCATTACAGAAGGGAGGACAAGAAAAGGTTGCATATTTCCTAAAGTTTAGTCACAGAAAAATCAATGCAGCTGTGGGTGGTTAGAAAACCCCAGGGGCTCATCACACCCAGCTCAGGCCAAAGAGGAGCGCAGTGATTCCACCAGTGCAAAGCACTCTGCCTGAGCCCTGCGAACAACAAAGACATCAGCTAAACAGAGTAGTGGAGACTTTGTGGGGAGACTCCTCTTAATTTCCCCAACAGGAGGAAAGGGGCAGGAAGCGCCTGCTGTTTTGCAGCTCCAGGGCCTTGCTGCTGTTCTGGTGTCCTGAGACCAAAAGGACAGCCCCTTGTTGTCCCAGGAGCTGGCCCCGCATTTCTGGCAACTCCAGGGCTGGGACCAGTCAATGCTTTTCTCCACTCACAGGCCCCTGTGACTAGCTAAGCCCAAAAAGTCTTGAGGACTTGACCCGGCACCCCTAAACTGCAGTTCAGTCATAGCTGGTTATAACTGGGGGACAACAGAACCGCTTACTTAAGTTGTAGGGCCACTTCCGGCCCTTAAAAATGAAACAACGACTATTCATGAAATACCTTTCACAATTCCAGGACATACCACTGCATTGACCCTAGAACATCATCAGTGAATTTAACTAGTGCCTGTGGGCAGGACACAAAGATAAATCCGATGGGATGTAAAATGGTGCAAACATTTTGGGAAAATGAACTGGCTGTTTCTTTAAAAGTTAAGTCCAGGGAACAGGAGATGGCTCAGTGCTTAACTGCACATGTTGGGCAACCATGAGGGCCTAAGCCTGAATCCTGACACCCACTTAATGTGCTGAGCACAGTCTTGAGTGAGCCGTCTCCCCAGGGCGTGGAGAGAGACAAGGGTATGCCCTGGCCTTGATGACTGCCAGCCTGACCTAAAAACATGAGTTTCAGATTCAGAGGAGACCCCGATTCAAAGGAGTAAGTCAGATTATGATAGAACCGGACACTCAGCATCACCATCTGACACATGTGCACATATAGAGCCCCCACACCATGTGTACATAAACAACTCTCTGTCTCACACATATGCATGTGCATATATACCCCCTCACACATATATGTGCACATATGCTCCCTTACACACACATGCAAATACACACCTCACATACACACATACATGTCTACACATAAACATCTTCATTCACACATTCACACATATACATATATACAGCTTCCTCAATACATGTGCACATATATCCCTCACACGAGTGCACATATATACTTCTCCTCTCCCACACATGTATGCAGTATAACTCCCATGCACACACAGATGCACATAAAACTTAAATACAAATTTATCTTAATACCTAACAATTCTAGAATCCAGAAATAAAAACATACATCTGCATAAAGACATGTACACAGACTCCCACAACAGTGTTATGTGCAAAGGCAAAAAAAAAATATGGGGAAACATTTAGATGTTCACAAGCTGACAAAGTGCTAAAATATTCAGTGCTATGTTCATACAATGGACTCAACTGTAATATAAAAGAACTGAAGTGTTGATATATGTTACAGCTTGGAGGACCCTTGGGATGGTTGACCCAAAGGAGATCATACAAAAGACATCTGTTATGTGATCCTAGTTGTACAAGATAACTGCAAAAGTAACAATGAAATCAAACACGGCCTGTCTTGCCAAACAGTCCTGCAAAGCTTGAGGACAGCTCTGGCTCTGACGGGCTTCTCATGCTGCCATGCCTTGCCCAGACACGTGGTTGGTAGATGTGAAGCCCTATGGGGTCATCACAACCCACCTCACGTATGTAGTGCGGACAAACACCAGGGTGGCCAGTGAACAAGTGTGATTTTCCCAGGTATAGAAAAAAATTAGAAATGACAGATATTCTCCTGTAATGTTTTCCCAGAAACATTCTCTGCCACCTTGTTATGTCTTATCTTCTGGCAGACAGACTGCTAAGGTTTATGTCATCCCTTCTGCGCACACTTAGGTTACCTCCAGTGTTGTTGCTTTTATCAACTGTGTCAAGGGGCAGCCTGATGCCGAGCTTTGCCTGTGCTGTCTGTCCAGGGCAGGTGTCTGGGTTTAGTCACTGGATGGGTCTAGGCTCTCACTTTCTACGGCAGTTCCATGTCTCCACCTTCTCGCCTTGTAGAAATCTGTCCTCTGGTATATCAATTTCCAGTATGCACAGCTTGGAACCTCACCAAAGCAAGCCTTGGACTACCACACAAACGAAATCTCATTTTAAAAATTGGGCCCATTTCCCTCAAGTAGGAACTGGGAAAGGTAATCCTAGGATGATGACGTCACTAACATTTCTAACGCCTGGGCTGTACCTGGGATGTGATGGTGATGTCAACTTTGGTGTCCTGTAGTGATTTTCACTGCACCCAAGGTGGCCAGAAACTTGCTTCTCTCTGTTCCTGCACTTGCCCCACATGCACGAGGAAGCCACGGCTGCCACAGCAGACGACAGAGCAAACAAAGCAAAAGCTAAAATCTTGTTCTTCCCAAACTCTCTCAAGTGGCTGGTAAAAATGGCAACTGTTAGAGATGCTCTGGGCCTGAAGTAAGGCACCTGTACAAACAGCAAGGCGTGGATAGAGTGTGATAATTTAGATATTAAATATGCCAAAAAACCTGTATGCCTGGTCCCCAGAGCGATGCCCAGAGGTGGGATTTTCTGCAAATGCCTGGACCCTGAGGGCGCTAACCTGATCAATGGATTAATCAGAATCTGAAAACATCATTGAGAAATGGCAGAAATCAAGTTGCAGGACCTCGGCTGCAGAGGTAAATGAGTGGGAAGTGTGTCCCTGACAGGTACACATTCCTGGTCCCTTCCTTTCTCTCTCTGCTTCCTGGCCATATAAAGTGAGGTGCCCAGCACGTGCTCACCCTCACCACTGTGTCTTATGGAAGGACTGAGAGCAACAGCCAGGAGCCACAGACTGAAGCCTCTGACGCCAGAGATGAGAATTAGTGTCCCCGTGATGTACTGCTTTGGGCATACCCAGGACTGGTGAAACCAGAGCGATGGTGGATTTAGCTTTAGCTCTTTGCACAACCTCCCCAACTAGTGGACACTCCAAGCACAGCATATGAGGGTCTTTCTTGGCACTGGTTTGCTTCTGTATCTCTGTCAGACTATCGAAAAGTGGGTCTTCCAGAGAATTTTCCATGTTCATTTCTGGAGCAATAAATATGTATATAATATTGAGACAAAGGTGAGAACACTGAACTGAGCAGTGAGTGCTGGGCCCCCAGCACATCTGTCTGTCCTTTCCACCGACAGATCACCCCACCTAGCACAGTACTGCTTCCTCTACCTGTGCGTCCATTTCTCCAGCAGCAGTGAACAAGCTATTGAGTATAGCTAAATAGAGCATTTTGCAGTCACAAGTGAGAGTTCTCCTTGCCAAGAATTTTTTACACAGTGTTTGTAAGTTCATGTAATTTAGCAGAATAAGAACTAATAACTTCATGTGTTTAGAAAATTACAGTTTCTTCCAGTAATAGTCTACAAGCAATATTCATACCCTGCCCTGGGTGACAAGCTCAGCTATCAAGGGAAGAGGTCGGAACCCAGAGGATGAGTTCAAACATATTCCTCTCTCTGCAATGCATCTGCACCGTTCAACATCGCCTCCAGAAACCACACAGAAATATTTATCTGTTAGAAGCAATTTCTCAAGAAAAATTCTTCAGGGTACTCTAAGTTTTCTGATCTTCTGGGGGAAATGCTAGCACCATGTTCCACTAATCTATGCAGCAAGCATATTTTGTATTGGGTACTGTATTGAGTTCTGGGACTACAGAATATATTAAGATACAACCCTTCCACTGAGGATCTCCAGTTAAATGACCAATCCATGTTAAGGCTGTGCCAGAGATGCGCAAATAATTCAGATTATCTCATAAACAGGATGTGTTCATTTTGTTGAATGTCAGTAAGTCTTTTATTTATTTATTTATTTATTTATTTATTTATTTATTTATTTATTTATTTGAGACAGGGTTTCTCTGTGTAGCCCTGGCTGTCCTGGAACTCACTCTGTAGACCAGGCTGGCCTCGAACTCAGAAATCTGCCTGCCTCTGCCTCCCAGAGTGCTGGGATTACAGGCGTGCACCACCACCGCCTGACTGGGGTTACATTTCATATACAAGTCATACTAAAGACTTACTGACTGGGCAGTGGTGGCACACGCCTTTAATCCCAGAACTTGGGAGGCAGAGGCAGGAAGATTTCTGAGTTCGAGGCCAGCCTGGTCTACAGAGTGAGTTCCAGGACAGCCAGGGCTATACAGAGAAACCTGTCTCCAAAAAACCAAATCCAAAAAAACCAAAAAAAAAAAAAAAAAAAAAAAAAAAAAAAAAAAAAAAAACCAAAAAACCAAAAACCAAAACCAAAAAACCCCAAAAAACCAAAAAACCAAAAACACCAGAAATGTACCCCCAAAGGCTTGGTCCCTAGTTGGTAGTTCTTATCATCAAGAAGAGATTAGGTCAAGAGGGCCCTGCTGAACTAATCCATTTATTAATCCATTGATTCATGCTCTGATGGAGTTAGGTCAGAGGTCACCTGCGATTAACCATATGCCCTGTCCTTCCTATCTGGCTTTTGCTTCTTAGCTGCTAGATGCTGAACAGCCATTCTTGCTTCTGTAATTAATAGTCTGCACCATGGATGCACGGAGCCAGATTACTGTGGACGGAAGTCTCTGAAACCGTGGGCCAGGGTAAGTCCTTCCTTGCAAAAGTTGTTTTTCTCCAGTGTTTGTTATAGTGATGAAACTAACAAAGCGATAGCGACTTGGGTGTGGGCCATGGGCCTGAATCTAGAATCTGGGGGTATCCTGGGGTACCTCTTGTCTGCTCATAGGACTTTTGACCTATGATACAAAGCTGAGTTTACATTTCCTTCAAGGCAAAGGGAAACAGCTTTGTGAAGCTCTGCAGAAGGGAAGTTTGCTGCTGTGACAGGGATGAGGAGAGCCTTTGTCCCATGTCTCAGTATCAGGACCCCAGTGTGGTAAGGGAGTCGGGAAGGTAGCTGCGATTTCAGTTTCTTTAAGGAGTTTGAACCTGTTTATATCAAGTTGCTATGACCATCCCCCCACCTCATCTGCTTATATTGTACACTTATTTGTGACCCATAGGCTCTGCCGCCTGTCCTCGTCAGACCTACCAGTCATTTTGAATTGCCCACAACCAGGTGTCCCTTCCCACACCCGCAGGCTAAGGGCACAGTGACCTGAGCTCTGGTGGACTTCGCCTTTTCTGGCTTTGTGCAGAATGCAAAGCACACAGCCACAGCAGTGCTGTTCTGTGTGTGTCCTGCAGTCCAGGGACCCAGAGGACACTCTCCCTGCTGCATTCGTTCAAGGTTAAATGGATCTCTTTATTATGGAGTTACTTTTGTTTTTGCTTGGTATAAAATGCTAAAAGAAGTTTGCTTAGTAATGTAGTCTAAAAGTCACAAAGTCAAACTTAATCCTGATATTAATTTTCATCTCAAGGTCTGCTTCCCATTCTCCGCAGGCTGGTTAGGGTGTCGAGACAGGGTTTCGCTACACAGTCTTGGTTATAGTGGGCTTACTCTGTAGACCAGGCTGGCCTTGAACTCAGAGATTTGCTTGTCTCTGCCTCCTGAATACTGGGATTAACAATGTGCCTTCATGCCCCATAGTTTTTATTCTTTGGTAAACAAAACAAAACAAAACAGATTGAGAGAAACAGTTTTTCCTAGGAATGAATACACCAATTGGTTATCCAATCGGAAATGAGCATCCCTGAAAACATGTAAGTAACATTATATAGAATGAGCAGGATATATATAACACATATTGCAAGTATCAACAATTAATGAAAAAGGAGGCCATATGTTTGAAAGAGACTAGGGAAGGGCATGTGGAAGGATTTGGAGGGAGGAAAAGGAAGGGGGAAAGACATAATTATGACATCTCAAAACCAAAAGAAACAACAATAATAAAAGAATAATATAGAAGAACAAAAATAATAAAAGAATCATTTAAAAATTATTCTTTTAAAACTGTATCTTATTCCGCTCTGTCCCGGTTACAGAGCCACAGGGAGGTACCTCCTGAGCCTTGCAAGTTTTGGAAACTTCCCACAAATCTTACAACTCATCCTGAGCATCAATTTGTTCTAAAATTCTGGGAGGCATCTATCCCAGAACCAGAGACTTGCAGAATAGACTAAGTTAGGACACTAGTTCCGTAGCCATTATTCCAGAACGCTTAATCAGGGTGAGAAACGCAGCTGGAGAAGGTAGGGCACAGGGCAGCAGGAGGGCGTCTGGGCGGGTTTTTGTCTGGTGAATGCCTGAGCCCGAGGCCCTGTCTCTTTTAGCGCTCTTCAATGCTGACAATACCTCTCCTGACTCTGAGCGCGCCACCCACTGTGGCCTCTTTGCTAGAGAATAGTCCGGAGGACAGGAGTTCAAAGCCAGTCTACAAAGACCCAAGCAGATGAAAACAGCACGGTGAACCTTTGTCTTGGTCACGTTAGTGCGGACAGATAATCCCTCTTCACTCCTACAAGGAAGCCCTCAAGTCCCGAGGCTGCAGTGTGACCCCGCGCTCTTGGGAAGAGGTCCCTCACTGCCCCTCATTTCTTCCTCTCCAAACCTGGAGAAGCCACTCCGGGAAGCGGGGAGGGATCCGAAGCTGAGGTCAGACTTGGTGGAGGGGGTGGGGAAGAGCAGAGAGCCGCAGCCCAGAGGTTGGAGGGGGTCCGGTGGAGTCCTGGGAGGGGGCAAGTATAGTGGTTAGACAGCGGGCGGCAGTCTAGGAACGAGGGAAGTGGCGAGGCCCTGCGGAGAAGTGAGAGGCTTAGTCTTAGGGAAGAAAAGTGGAAAAGAAAGTGTAAAGGTGGCCAGGGTGGGTAGGTCCCAGAGCCGGGAGCGGATCCCACGCATGCTGGGACTCCCACGCGGTGCCCCGAGGCTGGTTTCCCCTCCCGCCGCCCCTCCCCCTCCCCGCCCCTGGAGCTGCGGAGCGGCGACCGGAGCTCAGGGTTGGCGATGGCGCGGGCGGCGGGCACGCGGGGCTGGTCTGCACGGTGCGGGCGCTGGCGGCGGGGCGCGCTCCTCGCCTTCGCCGCGTGGACCGCCGGCTGGGTGCTGGCAGCCGCGCTCCTGCTCCGCGCACACCCGAGCGTCCTGTCCGAGCGCTGCACGGACGAGAAGAGCCGGCGCATCCTGGCTGCGCTGGTAGGTCCCGCCGCCGCATTGCCCAGCGCGCGTCCGGGTCGGGTTCCCAGACACCTCCTCCGGGTCCTCGGTGTCCACGTCACCTGCGATGCTGCAGCATCGTAGCGACCACTCCATCCTGGGATAAGGGAATTGGGAGGGGGGGCACCCACCAAGGGGAGAGGAGGTCCCTATGCGCGCATTAAACACTAGGCAAAAAGCTGGGACTTCCCTATGGGCGATCGGGGCATCCCTCCTTTTTCTCCAAAATTAGTCTTGAGTCCCGGGACAGTATTCATGCCGGAAAGTTTGCAGGGCGATTCCTGGTCTGTGGTGCTCACATTCAGTTCAGGTGGCCAGGTTTGGATAAAACTCCTTAGGCTATCTCGCCCCTTAAGCCACCGTCCTTCGGTGATCCCACGGGGCTGCCGGATCACCCCCCACCCCCACCACCTGATCAAACCTCATTGTTTGATTGTTGCTTGGGCTCCTCCTCCTGGTGACCTAAAGACAAGGCCTTTAGCTGTTCAGGTCTAGAGGAACCGAGGCAGACACCTCCTAAGGAGCCCAGCGCCCAGGAGCCAGCCTGGTAGACCCTGTTCCGTGCCCTGCTGTGGTCCCCTAAAGAGAAAAGATCAGAGGATTTTCCTTAACCTGGCCGGGCTGTTGGAGATACAAAGAAACATCACATCAGGTGCTGAGTGGTCGGTCTGGCCTTTCCGCTACCAAGTAAAATGCTCTTTTCTTTCTTTCTTTCTTTCTTTCTTTCTTTCTTTCTTTCTTTCTTTCTTTCTTTCTTTCTTTCTTTCTTTCTTTCTTTCTTTCTTTCTTTCTTTCTTCCTTCCTTCCTTCCTTCCTTCCTTCCTTCCTTTCTCTCTCTTTCTTTCTTTCTTTCTTTCTTTCTTTCTTTCTTTCTTTCTTTCTTTCTTTCTTTCTTTCTTTCTTTCTTTCTTTCTTTCTTTCTTTCTTTCTTTCTTGATTCTGCTTAGGAATTCATGCTTGGGAGAGACTTGAGTACAGGCAGGCAAATCTCCGACCTCTAGAAAGTAGGAGAAAGTGGCCTGTATTTGCTCCCCACTGTGATAATTCACGACCTAAAATCGTGACTACCTGAGCATTGGGTTTGAAAACTCCAAGAAACTCTTGGGGGGGGGGGTTCAGTTCACTTGTTTAAAAAGGCATTTTTTTGTTGTTGTTTTCAGATTGTAAGAATTTTGAAACGGGTTAAGTATTAAGCATTGAGTATTTTTAAAGAATTTCCCTTCCACTCCTCCTGCTTCATCACTTCTACCATAACCTCCTCCTTCCTTTTTCCTCCTAATCCTCCCCTCCTCCCTCCTCCCTCCTCCCTTCCTCCCCTCCTCCCTTCCTCCCCTCCTCCCATTCTCCCTTCCTCCCTTCCTCCCCTCCTCCCCTCTTCCTCCTCCCCTCCTCCCCTCCTCCCGTCCTCCCTTCCTCCCCTCCTCCCCTCCTCCCCTTCTCCCCTTCTCCTATCCTCTCCTCCTCCCCTCCTTCCCTCCTTCCCTCCTCCCCTCTTCCCCTCCTCTTTTCCTCCCCTCCTTCCCTCCTCCCCTCTTCCCCTCCTCCCTTCCTCCCCTCCTCCCTTCCTCCCCTCTTCCCTTCCTTCCTCCCCTCCTTCCCTCCTCCCTTCCTTCTTCCCCTCCTTCCCTCCTCCCTTCCTTCCTCCCCTCCCTCTTCTCTCCTCCCTTCCTTCCTCCCCTCCCTCTTCCCTCTTCCCTCCTTCCTCCCCTCCCCCCTCCCCTCCTTCTCCCCTCTTCCCCTCCTTCTTTCCTCTCCTTCCTCCCTCCTTCCTCCCCTCCTCTTCTCCTTCCTTCTTCCCCTCCTCCTCTCCTTTCCTCCTTTCTCCCCTCCTTCCCTCCTTTCCTCCCCTCCTTCCCTCCTTCTTTCCTCCCCTTCTCTCCTTCTTTCCTCCCCTCCCTCCCTCTTCCTTCCTCCCCTCCTCCTCTCCTCCCCTCCCCCTCCTTTCTCCTCTCCCTCCCTCCTTCCTTCCTCCCCTCCTCCCCTCCCTCCCTCCCTCCGTCTTTCAAGGAGATTGGGAAAATTAAGCCACTAAAGCATGTTTCCTAACTAAATGTTGCTGTTGTCACCTTGTTAACTTGCTTCCTGGATACAGGGACACACATGTTCTGTCTACTGCTTAACTGAAGTTTCATCAAGTTTTAAATTGCAAGATTTAAACTCTAAAAGCACTTACTCTTCTTGTGGATGGGAACATTAATTTCCCCAGTAGTCATCTAAAAATCCCCCAAATAAATTTCTGTTTTGTTTTGGTAAAGTTCGCTGACTAAGACAAGACAACAACTTGTCGTAGTTCGACTAAGACCCAGCTCCTGTTTACAAACAATATAATCTCGTAGATTACAATAGGAAGCCAAGCCCAGTGTTTATTTATTTACCTTTGGTCATGCTGAAAGAAGCCTAATGGAAATTAAATTGCCTGATAGGATTTAAGTAATTGGTAGTCATAACTTTCTCTGCATTCCAGGCTGTAAATTAAAACCAATTCTGTTTAGAAGCTTTACCAGTACATCTTCAATGCAGCCATATGGGATCATTTTTAGTTTGACAGTGAGCTGAAAAGATTGATCTGTCTTTTACAGCTCTCAATCTTAACTCTTGCCAGATTCCCAAAGCTGTTTTCCCAGTTTGTTGGAGTGTCAGGTGACCCGCTGCAGGAGGCTGTGGCTGCTCTCTGTGAGTTGATCTTCAACTCCTGCAAGTGTCTCTCTTTAGGTCTTGACATGGCCTTTCCTGATACTTTCATTCTGCATTTGCTGAGGCAAATCTGAGAAAGTATCCCGACTCACTTTACCCAAGACCTTAAATCAGGGCAGACTAAAACGCAGTTCCAGCCAGGCAGCTGCCAAGCAGAGGTGGGCATTGTGGCTTCTGAGGACTGGCTCTGAATCGCGCCTCTGTGTCCTGGCTTCCCCGGCACTTTGCATTTTGCCTGGCTTTCATCCTACATAATAAAAGCGGTTGTTATTTTTCTGACTGGCCTCCAGATTCTCATTAGCTTTCATTCTGAGTACCCAGTGCACATAAGAAATTAGAGCCAAAGGGAGGTTCTCTCTGGCAGAGCCAAGAGTCCTGGTGAGTCTCCCATGCTGGCAGCCTGTGTTCCCAGGCCCGAGTGTCAGTGGCTTTGCTGGTAGTGGGGGAAACTTACCTGCAGAATATAGCAACCAGGTGGTAAAGAACTAGGTGAGGGTCTGCAAACCCCCAGGAGTTTCCAGCATCTGCAAAGACAGGAGTTGCTTAGAAAGCCAGCTTGACTTGTTTTGAAAGCCTCGAGCCCTGGGTGCTTTGGATTCCCCATTTTCCTGCTCCTTTTGTATGACTTATCAGCCAGTCCTCGGAAGGGGCCTCCTGGCTTGGCTGTGAGGTTGTCAGGGCCTTATTTCTCTGTGGAGCTGTGTTGAGGCTCTGCTGAGCTGAGTGGCAGGAGAGCATTAAGAGCCACTCCTCAGGCTTCTGCAGGCCGCTCACTGTAGAGAACCTGGAAAAGTCCTCTGCCGGGGCCTGTCAGTGTCCACGCTGCCCAGTAGCACAGGCAGTGCTGTCTCACTTAACCCTCTCAACTCTTACAGCATTTGCTGTTCTTGCAGATGGGAACAGTTAAGCTCATTGTCCTGCTTAATAATGTTAATATCTTGAGGATTCAAGACTCTGGACAGGAGAGACCCTGAGTTGAAAGCCTCTATACTGTAAACCCTGGACATCAGCTTAGGGAACTCCTCATCCTCCACAGCAATCTTCCCACAGATTGTAATATTCAGAAACCTTAAGTGCCTCCGACTAGTTAAGTGCTATGGAATTTAGCACTATTGCCTCGTTAAAGATTCTGGAGTTGTTTTTTCTTTAAACAGGGCAGATTCTTTTCTCTCTCCCTCGCTCCCCCTCCCCTCCCCCTTCGTGTGTGTGTGTGTGTGTGTGTGTGTGTGTGTGTGTGTCCTAATAGAAACTGCACAGGCTTCAGGGAACACAGCAGTCTGGGCATCTGCCCAGAAAAATTCCCTAGCAGTGAGCAGACCCTTTCTGCAAAGGATCTTTGCCACATTTGTAGAGGAGAGTTTGCATGATGGGACGATGCTTGCTGAGATTCTGCAAGACATTGTGTGGCTTCCTGGAGAAGGACTATTCGCATGAAGTCGGAATGCTTCATCTGTAGGAATTTGGTGCTTCTTTAACACTTACTAATCTTCTAGGTGATCCAGTCTCAAATGGTCAGCCCTGGACAGGTACACATGGGCAATGCCAAATGTACTCAGTAGGGTGTATATACATGTGATATCTATGTGTATATATATAATATGTTGTATATACATGTGATATAGATAATATATACAATATTATATATATCTATATATCTATGTATATCTGTAACTATACTATTGAAAGAAGAGGTCATAAATTTGGGAAGGGAACATGGGAGGAATTGGAGGGGAGGGGAAGGTGAGAAGGATGTGATAGTGTGTGTGTGTGTGTGTGTGAGTGTGTGTATGTATGTGTGTGTGCAGGTGCGTGTGTGTGTGTGTGTGTGTGTGTGTGTGTGTGTGTGTGCATATGAATGTGTATATGCATCCTATGGAGCACATATGGAAATCAGAGTGCAACCTTGGGTGTTGTACTTACTTTGTACTTTGTTTGAAAACAGGTTCTCTTTGTTGTTTACCACCATGTCTACCAGAGGAGAGGCTCCTGTTTGTGCTCCCACCCCCAATCTTGCCACAGGAGCACTGAGATTACAGACTAGTGCTAACATACCTTCAGGTCCTTATAGTTGTGCAACAAACACGTTACCTACTACACCATCATCCAAGCCCTGGAACGGTATTTTTGATAGACTCTTCCAGTCTGGCCCCAGGCCCTGGCTTTAACTGTCCTCCATCCTGAAGTGCCCTGAGTCTCTGGACACTTGTGCTTCATCATAATTTTGTCTGGGCCTAAACATAATCCACACATCAAATGAGGTACAAGAAGAAAGGAGGAGTGGCCCCTTGTTCTGGAAAGACTCAGTGAAGCAGTATTCGGCAAAACCAGAACGGGGAAGTGGGAAGGGGTGGGTGGGAGGACAGGGGAAGAGAAAGGGGCTTATGGGACTTTCGGGGAGTGGGGGGCTAGAAAAGGGGAAATCATTTGAAATGTAAATAAAAAATTATATCGAATAAAAAAAAATTTTGTCTGGGCCTCTGCACAGCTTGCTGTGACAGAACAACCCTCTGCTTCATTGTCCGATGACCAGGCTCCCTTCACTGTTAGCACAGGGGTCAGACCAAAAAGCCCTGGCCCCTCATAACCAGGTCTGGGAAGCTGGAGAGGAGAGCTTACATTGCTCAGGAATATTGTGCCATGGACTGTGCCTCTGACTTTGTTGGACATTGTGATGTCTCTTGTGACACTAGACAATTGTCCTCATCCTACATGCCCAGAGGCAAACCCAGCCTGACACAAAACCAATCCGTGTTGTGTTCTGGTCCTGTCTATGCTGTGCTGTGGTGTTAGTGAGAGGCCTGGGCAGTTGTCATCTCTTCTGTGAGCAGCCTGGGAGCTGCAGTGGGGAGGTGGGCCCTTGTGTACTCACTCACAAAAGCATTGATTTGAAAAGCTATCAGTGTTAATCTGTTTGTGTCAAGATGGGGACTAAACCGGAAGGCTTTGCTCTAGAGCAGTCTTGATGGGATTTGCTGGCTCTGGAATCTGCAGGTGTAACTCGTGACTGTGGCAGTGACAGTCACCATTTAGAGGAGGAGAGACAGCTTCACCTGCTACTCACACTTACTTTTGACTCATAAGCAAAGGAGAACAGCTCTCTGGCTGGCCGGGGGCCCAGCCAGGGCCCAGCTTGCGACCCAGCGCCTCTTTAGATTGCATCAGGCTTTGCAGCACTGGGAGATTATGCTGCCCCATCTTCTCCTCCACCACTCGGGCACTCACTCCTTTTTTCAGTTCTGCCCTGCACCTTGTGCAAGAGCATTCTCAAATTACCAATGCAGCAACATTAGAGAAATGCTTGTGGAACTGATCCAGGCACTTTTGGGTAACACTCAGATTCTCTCGTTTAATTTAAAAGGATCCCAAGGAAGTGTCACATTTTCCTATAGGGTTTATTATAGAGGTGTGGAACTGGAAACAGGAGACAAAGGTGGGGAAACACAGATGCAGACAATGGATAACATGAATGAATGATATGTGCCTACCATCATATGGCCACATCTCCTCACCCACTGCTTGTCTTAGTACCTACCCTCCCCAGGACTTTCTGGGAAGGCCTCTGAGAAGTCTGACTGGCTGTTTCTCATGTCGGGACGGATGAGCAAGGAGGGACTGGCACTACCTTCCCACACTCGCTTCCTGCCCCTGTGCCTTGGAAAGGGGTCCCAGAGCTAAGGTCAAAGGACAGCATTTCCTCCACATTCTGTCAAGTCCCAAGAACACAGAGCAGCACAAAAGCACAACTTCAATCAAGGTCGTTTACAACAATTTTACCTGAGTGGGTTTATACAGTTTCCTTATGGCTGCTGATTTAGACATAAAAATCAGCTCAAGGAAGTTAGGAAAATGTCTCAGACAAGGTGAAGTTCTTGTTGTACAAGCTTGGGGACCTGAGCTTAGCTCCTCAAAGAAAGTCAGGCATGGCTGTGTATGTCTGTACCCCAGCATGGGGGCAGGGCAGAGACAGGCAGAGCCTAGAATCACAGGCCAGTGGGTGGGGCCAAAGCTGTGAGTTCCCCGTTTATTGAGAGAGCCTGCCTCAAAAACTAAGGTAAAGAGCAACATAAGGAGAAACTCACTCTGGACACCTCTGGCCTCCATATGCACAGGCACAGACATACACTACCACCACCATCGGCCCTTCGCCACCACCACCATCACCACAACTGCCATCACTAACTACCACCACCATCACCACCATTACCACAACCACCATCACTAACTACCACCACTATCACCACCACCACCATCACCACCACCACCACCACCATCACCACTACCACCACCATCACCACCACCACCACCACCATCACCACCACCACCACCACCACCACCACCACCACCATCACCACCACCACCACCACCACCACCATCACCACCACCACCACCACCATCACCACCACCACCACCACCATCACCACCACCACCATCACCACCACCACCACCACCACCACCATCACCACCACCACCACCATCACCACAACCACCATCACCACCACCACCACCATCACCACAACCACCATCACCACAACCACCCTCACCACCACCACCACTACTACTACCAGCAGCAACAGCAGCAGCAGCAGCAGCAGCAGCACTAGTGGAATAGTGCTATTCTCTAGCTGGGAGATCAGGCCCAGCACTTTTTTCCTATTTTAAACTTTTATTTTATTTCATGTATAGAAGCCTTAAGTGCATTTATTTATGTGCACCATGTGTGTTTCTGGTGTCTGAGTCAGAAGTGGGTGTCAGACCCCTCCTTGAATGGAACAGATGGCTGTGAGGTGCTATGTGTTTTCTGGAAACTGAACTCAGATCCTCCATAAGAGCAAGAGGGTGGCTGGCTGAGCCACCTTTCCATCTCTGGGTCCCGCCTTTCCTTCTGCAGAGCTCTGCTATGAGGTTTGTCACATGGTGTTTGACTACTGTGATCCTCAGTGTCTCTGCTTCACAGAGATCTAAAGGGCATCACAACAGGAGAGACCTGTCCGCAGGAGCCAATGGGGAGGGAGGGGCAGCTTGGACCCTTGGCTTCAGGTTTTGAGACCACTGTGAAATCTCCATCTTAAAGTGCTCAGGCAATCCATGCACCACTTTCAAGTAAGCACAGGTGTGTTCTTTGTTAACAGGCCTTTTGAACACTCTCTCTTCAGTATTCATAAAAGTCCACAACTTCTTATGAGTACTTCATGGTTTGGAATGTTTGCACAGTACAGAGGAAGTGTGGTGTGTACATTATATTTTGCATGTGGGGCAGCACCAGTCACCAGGCAGATTAGGAATTCTTAGATGTACATTGTCAGAGTCAAGCAACAGTTGTAAACGCCCCGTCATTTCAGTCTTGCTTGACACCACACGTGGCCAAATGAGTCACATGAAAGCCTGTGGCGTCCAGACAGCTTTTGGGTTTGAAATTATTTGGGTCTAAGCACCAGGAGTTTATGTTCTTGGCTTTAAGGCACATCTTTTTTGTTTTTGTTTTTTGAGACAGGGTTTCTCTATGTAGCCCTGGCTGTCCTGAAACTTACTCTGTAGTGGTCTACAGAACTCAGAAATCTGCCTGCCTCTGCCTCCCAAGTGCTGGGATTAAAGGCATGCACCACCACTGCTTGGTCTTTAAGGCACATCTTATAATCAACTCAGGAACAATAAACCTGACTAGTGTGAAACTCCCTGCCTGCCTCTGCAAAGAACATGCTGACAGATCTGATCGTGGTTCAAAGGTCATCCGTTAGCCTGGCCCTGGGCATCCTTTGTACTTCCCTCATGTGTGTCTCATGGGGCTGTGTAGACACTGCCACTGTGCAAAGAAGACTAAACAGCTAAGATAAAGAGGAGGAATAGGAGGCCCTGACCAGGTCGGAGGCATGCTGAGATTGCAGCCCAGCAGTCAGACTGCAGGCTTATGGTTTTTAGTCCAGTGGTTTGTTTAGTGCGCCACACTGCAGAGTGTCCTCAGTGGATGTAACTGCCCACAGTTATGTCGACCGGGTTACTGGGTTACCTGGAAGGAAAGCTGGGATAGAATGGAGTGGCAGGAGAAGCATGGAGCCAAGACAAATTTCCAAATATATATAGGCAGGGAGTGGGGTGGGGGATGGGGGTGGGAACCCTTCCCCCAAAGGATGGAAACCGGTTCACTTGCTCCGCAGGTGTCTAGTGTTAGGTGGTTAGTGCCTCTCAGAAAACTGCAGGTCTTTGGAGAACAATGGGCTTCACCCTGGTCTGAGCACTCCATTCTAGGTGGAGGCTGGGATTATGGCTAACACAGGAGTTACAGCTCAAAGGCTGGGAAAGGAACTTAATCTTGGTCAATGTCAAGTTTCTGCCAGGTGGCATAGCACCCCAATACGACTCTCTACATCTCCTCCCTTTTTATTAGTTTTAAGATGAGGAGGTACCGACCAAGTGGACAGTCATTCATCAAAGGACAGTGGGTATTAACCAGGGAGTGGAAGTATTTACCTGATCCTCCTAAATATTTTATGGTGTCTTTTTATGGAGGAGAGGATCTAGGCTTTCTTGTTGTTATTTTAAGGAGTGCTTTTAAACACCAACCTCTATGCAACCAGGTTTGCTTCACAGGGGACTCAGAGGCAGAAAACACGGTCCTCCCCTTGCAGTGACCAGTGCCCATGTCAGCTTGTAAGCAGACACACATAGATCTGAACTCTATGTGGCTCCTGAAAGGCAATCCACTTGTGTAGGTTTTGATGCCGGAGAGTAGATTTGTTGCCAAACAGTCTGCAAGTGTCTTTAACCGACATGTCAGTTTTCAGTCCAGGTGATTGACAATTGTCAATCCTGGGTGCAGACAAGCAGTCTGCTTAAGATACAAGGTCAAGAGTTAGAAGCAGAACAGGATTACTTTGTATCCAATTCAGTTGCAAATTAGCAACTTTCAGACACAGCGCCTGACTTCCCAGTGTGGGAGAAGTGGCTTTGAGAATCTACAGCGACTGTTACTTCTCAGAAAGATGAGGACTGTATTCTAAATTAGCTCAGCTGGCTGATAAAGATTAGTAGCCATCTTCATAACTGGAATCTCCAATATTGGATTTACTTCTAGACCACTCCATGATTGAGTCAATTGATCACATTAAAGGAAAGAGAACAGTCATTATAACTCCTCCTTTAGATTAATTTTTCTAAGTCAGTTTTAACGGTCTCCATGTTCTGTCATCCAGGCATTTTACAATGGGCAAAACAGGGTGAGAAGACACTGGGATTTTTTTCCTGTCTTAGGGCCATGTAAGGAGTAAGGTGAAACAAATGTGGGTTCATGTGTTGCGGGTGTTTTTGGAGAGAACAGGGCCTGTATTTGCTGCTAGGGAGGGGTTCACTTGTGTGGTCTTAGAAAGTGTGCTCATCTTGTGATACACACAAATCCAGAGATTTAGGCCTCATGGGAAAGAGTGAAAATGAAATTATAGAATTTCTCGCTTACCCCACACCAGGACAGTCTTCCTAGGGATCTCTGGCACGGTAGGGACAGTCACCAGATTCCCCTCCCCCTGAGTGGCTCTATCCTGGAGCCCCATGGTGTTTAGAAGTGACACCCCATCTAAGGCTTCTGTGCTTTCTTCACTGCTGCTACAATTGCTGACTGTCTCCATGCTTCCAGAGTGTCACGAGACACTGCACCCTGCGCCTGTCCACAGTGTGCGCCAGGAGGCATGCTATCCGACATCCTGAGGGCTTCAGGAACGTAAGGACCTCATGTTTGAAAATAGCAAAGACAAGTGTGTTTGGAAGGGACAGTGTCGTGGTCACGCGGAGGGGCAGATGAAGGTCCGAGGCCTCATCCAACCTAACTGACTGTTCTGGAATGGGAATGTTAAGAGTCTCTGGAAAAGCCTCCAATGTGGAGTCAAAGATGAGTGTTGTACCTGGGTCTGTTCTTCCAGGGTTCAGATGTTCTCAGGTGCAGCCAGCTCTACTGCAGAAAATAAACTTTTGACTCTGGATGTGTGGTTTTGAAGGTCATGTGCCCAGCTAGACTAAGTGACATAATCCTGATGAGATTCTCACCAAATTAGGGTTGTCCATCAGTATATGCATGGGATCAGTTCTGTAACCTCCCTGGATAACGAAAATCAACCCAAAGGTTTCGATCCCTTCTCCACAGCCTAGTGTCTACATAGTGTACACCTTTCCCTTTGCTTTGAATCACCTCTGCGTTTCCTTTGATAGCACTACAATGGAGGTACTTACTATACTGTATAATAGAGATGTGACGGCTTGTGAAACAGTGCTCATGATCTGTGCAGATGCAATATTTAATCAATGTTTCCATATTGATTAAATATGGCTGGGGAACTCACAGGTTGAGATGAGCACCCGAACCCACCTCTCGGGTGGCCTCCCACATTCTTATGGGAATTTTTGCACCTCAGCTAATTACAAAGTCCCTTGTCCCCTAGCCTGCCCTGCCATGACCCTCTGTTCCCTGTGTTCCAGTGCCGGGACTACCGCGGTGGCTGGCTCACGGGCGCCCTGTGCGAGGACCTTTGTGTGGCCGGGGAGCTGCTGTACCAACGCTGCCTGTATTACGAGCGTGGGAAGAAGGTGCTGCAGGCCCAGTGGCGCGGCCAGACCGTTGTTCTCAAATCCAAGAGGGAGGCCTTCTCCAGCTTCCCGCCCCTCACTCTGCTGGAGGAGGAGGCAGGGCCAGGTGCTCCGGGAATCCCTGAGGCTGAGCTGCTCCTCATGGTGGCTGGGGAGGTCAAGAACACGCTAGGGCTGGAGCTGCCCAACAACAGCATAGCCCCGCTGTGGCCCGCCAGGCAGGGCCCTGGCTGGCGGCAACAGCTGGCCAGTGCGTGGTCACTGCTCCAACAGGAGGAATATGTGTACTTCAGCCTGCTTCCAGATCTGAGCCGCCACATCCTACCCGTGCTGGGATCCTGTGGTCACTTTTATGCAGTGGAGTACTTGGCTGCTGGTAGCCCTCACCACAAGGCTCTCTTCCCACTGGATGACGCTGGCCAAGCCCAGGCTATTAGCCACATTGCCCTCAGCTTCCTGGACATGGTGAGCCATTTCGACAGTGACTTTTCCCACCGCCTCCACCTCTGCGATGTCAAACCTGAGAACTTCGCCATCAAGAGGGACTTCACGGTGAGTGGAAGCAGGCTGTCATGCTTGTGGTAAGAGATTCGGGTCTGTGTGGGAGGAAGTAAGTTCTTGGCTTCCGGAAGGAAGCTGGTGCAACTTTGGGCAGCCTTGTGGTTCTCGGTGATTCCCGTTCCAGACCATTTCCTTGCCAGGTTGACACAAGGATTTAAACAAACGCATCTTGGGCTCCTAGAGCAGAGGTCCAGTCCAGTGAAGAAAACCACAGGAGGCAGAGTCAGGCAGGGGCGGAGGAGATGGTTCTCTTCCTTGAGGGCAGTTCCGGTTAGTTAGTGCTGCTACAGGGTCTGTGGTCCGCTGAGGGCGGACCTCCTGGGCTGCAGGTGGTGCAGCTGTTCTTCCAGGCCAGACAGTCTGTGGCCACAGCACTGTATGCTGAGAAGAGTCGTTGCCAGCCAGCAGTACTCTTCTGGAGAGATTCTAGTCAGTTTCAAGTTTGCACGGAAGACATCTAGAGAGACAGGCGAAGTTCTGGTGCCTGCTAGCACAGAAGGAAAGTCTGACCCTGCAGCTCTGGCCAATGGAAGGCACCCTTCATCCTCAACTCCAGGGCTACGCAGCTGCCTCAGAGATACACTGTAGTGGATAAAAAGTGACAGAGAGACCTGTGTGTTTTATAAGATAGTATCCGACCCCCTCCTTTCTTGGCTAAAACTGGTGTGTCAGGTTCCTGCTGTGTTTCCTACCCCTGGTCTCATTGCCTTCATGGTCGGGTGTTGAGCCACCCAGAGGTGGCAGGAGGCCTGTGATGTCACACACGCAGGGTGGGCAGTGGGGAGGGTTGAACTTTGGCCCTCAGGCCTGCAGCTGCTTTGTTCTTATGCTGCAGGTGCTACTCAGACCAGATTGCTCACTGTGGGGATTGGCTCACGGCAGAGGAATCTCCAGCCTGGTCAGGACATTGAGTTACTGTTATAATTATTAATAACAGCAAGTTATCGCTGGGCCATGGGACTTCAGGGCAGGCTGCACTGGATTGACACAGCCTTTTAAAAGCAGCATGGAATCTAGGAAACTAAATTTGCCATCAGTATTGTATGTAATCAAACTGCTGCCCTTGCTCTCACTGGGTGCCCCCAATGCCAGTCTGTGGGTGCCCTGGAGGGGCTAAAGACCCAGCGGGCAGCTTTAAATGGGAAAAGATGGCTGTGGAGGTAGTTCTGGGGGCTCTAGCAGTGTGGGCACACTGGGCAGGAAGCTGGGGGTGGAGCTCAGTCCTGTATTACACGTTGCTGTGAGTCCACTAACATCTCTCGGAAGAAGCCTCCTAATATAATATCCTACCAGCTGCTGTTTTGGGGCTGGTTGCCACTCTAGCTAAGGCTTCCCAGTGTAGTGAGCAGAATCACACAGGAGAAAGGCAGGCAGTTGCCTTCCACTTCTAAAAAGTCACTTGAGGTATGGATATAGCCACTATGACTCACGGATGACAGAGCCACCTGAGATGGGATATAATCACAGTCTTAGGAATGTGGTAATGTGGAATCTTGCCCTCTGGGCTTGACATAGTTAGCCGTTGTCCCCTTGAGCTCTCAGCAGCTGTGACTGCCTGCATGAGAGACATCAGGGCTGTTTGTGATCATAGTGGAGAGACGGAGGAGCTCACGAGGTACACACTATTACCAGGAGTCGGCTCTTTCCTGAAGGTATATTACAGAGCTTGCTGCCAATACAAATTCTAATTTTTGTTACATATACTTATTTATTCTGCATGGGGGGCATAAATGTCACAGCATATGCAGAGAGGTTGGATGTCGATCTGTGGAAATCAGTTCTGTCCTCAATGCCATGTAGTTTGGATTCAGGTCCTTAGGTTTGGTGACAAATGCCCTTACCTGGTCATCCTTCTTATCAGCCCAGCAATGTAAAATTTCATACTGCACCTCAGACCTACTGAATCTTAGACTTTGGACAAGAACAAGGCACCAACTGTGAGCCAATCCAATACTCAGACTAAGCAGGAGGGTGGTGATTTCAAGGCCAGCCTGGGATACATGATGAGATCCTGTCTCAAACAACATACACACACACACACACACACACACACACACACACACTGACAAACAAGGCACCTTCGACGGGATCTTTAAGAACCATTGCATTTCCTGCTTTCAAAAGGTGGGCTCTAGTTTTGACCCCTGGCTGACTCCTGCCCTGAAGAGAGGGAGGGCTTGTTATAGATGAGGCACAGGAACAGAAGATTCCAAGTCTCCCAGAGCAGGCCTTCGGGATTTATGAAGTATGTGCAAATGAACAGCTCGGAAAAGAAAGGTGATCCCCAAGCAGCAGACGCTACTATGCCACGTTGTACAGGATAAGTTCTGTGATTCTCCTGATGCTGAGAAAGGCTGTGAAGGTGCTCCCGTTTGTTTTGCTGCTGTTCTTATTTTAGGCACACAGGCGCTGCAATTTATTCTAGGCTATGCAGTATAAATTAAAAATGAATCTCTCACTGGGGGCTGAGAGGAGCAGTGCTATGAGCAGGGGCACAGAGTCTGCAGACAGTGCCAGGAAGCAAGGGAGGATGGTCCTTGCCCCACAACAAATGATCAAGACAGGTTCATTGGCACACCTCTCAGTCATTTAAAAAGTGAAAAACTATTTGATTGTTTTATGTGTATGGTTGCTTTGCCTGAGGTATGTCTATGTACCACTTAAAATCTGGGGTATTTTTTGTTGTTGTTTTTTGTTTGCTTTGTTTTGTTTGTTTTTTGGCAAGGGTTCTGGGGAGGAAGTTCAAGATAGAAGTCGATCTGTAGACTACGCTGGCTTTGAACTCAGAGAACCTCCTGCCTTTGCCTCCCAAGTGCTGGGGTTAAAGGCACGTGCCACTACCACCTGGCTTAAAATATTTTTTGATCTACTTTATTTTATGTATGAGTGTTTTGCCTGCCTGTGTGTATGTGAACCATGTGTGTATCTGGCGCCTATAGATGTCAGAAGACAGCATCAGATTCCCTGGAAATGAAGCTCTGGATGGCTGTGAGCCACTGTGTGGGTCCCGGGAGCCAAGCCTGGATCCTCTCAAGAGCAACAGTGCTCTCACCTGCTGAGCCCACTCTCCTGCTCGCTCTCCAGTTAACTTGGTTAAACACCAAGCTAAGCAACAAGATCAGTTCTTAATTTTGACCAAATAACAAGACAGGAGAGATTGATAGATTGTATAGGCTTGGGATGTAACTCAGGCATAGAATCATACCTGGCATGAGTAAAGTCCTGGAGTCAACCCTCAGCATCTCAAAAGGAAAAAAAAAAATCAGCAAAACACCCACTTTTAATTAGGATTGGGGTGTGGCTCACTGGCAAAATGCTTACCTGGCTTCTGTGATGTGTCTGGGTTCCCTGAAAATAACAAGAAAAAGAGGGGACAGGAGATGGTAAGGGGACATATTGGCAGATGTGTGTGGGGACGTGGGAAGGGGACATGTTGAGGGGGGTGTGTGTGTAAGAAGAGGACATGGTGTGTGTGTGTGTGTGTGTGTGAAGGGGATATGTTGGTGTGTATATGTGTGTGTGTGTGTAAGAAGAGGACATGGTGTGTGTGTGTGTGTAGGAAGAGGATATGTTGGTGTGTGTGTGTAAGAAGAGGACATGGTGTGTGTGTGTGTGTGTAGGAAGAGGACATGTTGTGTATGTGTGTGTGTGTGTGTAGGAAGAGGACATGTTGTTTTGTGTGTGTGTGTGTGTGTGTGTGTGTAGGAAGAGGATATGTTGGTGTGTGTGTGTGTGTGTGTGTGAAGGGGATACATCTGGGGGGTGTGATGTCAGCTGGTGTGTGGGGGACATAGGAAGGGAGATGGGGTAGGTATGATCAAGATGCTTGGAACATATGTCAATGACTAAATAAAGATATAATTTAAAAAACCCGAAAAAATTAACTCCCTCAAAACAAACGGACAGCAATGGCCGATTTGCTTGGACTGAGTTCATTATTAGGCAAAGATCATGAAAGAGGTTCTTGACACTTTACTCTCATTGTTCTGCAGGTTTTAAAATAGTTTAAGTCCCTTCTGCTGTTTTACTGATAATCCCCTTGGCCCTGAGTGAAGAGAAGAAACAAAGGTAGAAATGAGGAGCACGCCCCCAAATGACACCATGACCCTCTGAGATGCTCCCGGCTGGGGGAGGAGGACTGGCATTTTCACCGTGGCCTGTGGGGACTTGTGAGAAGTCACTTCCATCAAAGATGTCACAGTTTGAAACGACTTCTTATCTCAAAGCTATCAGCTGTTGGACTTGGGCAGACTCTAGATTCTTGCAAATTTGAGCTCACTTTTTTTTTTGTATGCAGGTGGTGGAGGAAAATCTGCATAATTTATAAGTTATTCTTTTTTCTGGTTTTGAAGCCTGTTTGGTTGAAAGCCAGAAGGATAAATCTGAAATTCCGGCAGTCTTCAAGTTCTTACCCTGACAGTGGAATTAGTGGTTGATGCCCTTGGCTCAGGGCTTTTTTATGCTGATCCTAATTTCAGAGCCATTTCCCCACAGCCCATCTGGTCAGTGTGTTGATGTGGTGCCAGATGTGCCATGGACAGCAGCCCGTGACTATTCATAGTCTTGGGGCTCAATTATGTATCTCCCACAGCATTTGAAATCCTCACCCGGATAGCTGTGAGGAAATGCGAAACTTAGCAGAGTCAAAATGGAATTCTCACAGCAAACATAAACAAGGTGGGGGGGGGGGAGTAGGGTGAGGGTGGGGAGGAAGGGAGGCTCTGTTCCTGAACCCTGAGAGTGAGCGTCACATGGACTCTGTCGAATCTACTGGCTTTCACAGAAGCCACCACAGCCTCGAAGAAGACACTTCTGTGAGGACACAAGAACATCCACCCCGGGGGTTACTGTTCATTGACCCTTGGACAGATGCCATAATTGACAATCATTGTGTTTTCCTTTCCTTTCCTTTCCTTTCCTTTCCTTTCCTTTCCTTTCCTTTCCTTTCCTTTCCTTTCTCTTTTTTTCTTTTTCTTTCCTTTCTCTTTTTTTCTTTTTCTTTCCTTTCCTTTCTCTTTTTTTCTTTTTCTTTCTTTTTTTTTTTTTTTGAGACGGGGTTTCTCTGTGTAGCCCTGGCTGTCCTGGAACTCACTGTAGACCAGGCTGGCCTTGAACTCAGAAATCCACCTGCCTCTGCCTCCCATGTGCTGGGATTACAAGCGTGTGCTACCACCGCCCAGCTTGTCAATCACTGTGACCAAGGACTCTTGTTTCAAAACCTCTGGTGTTAGTCTCACTTTTGCCTCATGTACTGGGTTGTTCACACTCGTGTGCGTGAGTGTGCCTGCCTGTGTATGTGTGGAGGCCAGAGTTATTCCGCAGGAGCTGTTCACCTTTAAATAATAACAATAACAACACAATAATAATGTATTATTACTATATTACTACTACTACTACTGTTTTGGCAGGACTTCCTACTAGCCTGGAGCTCACCAAGTGCATTAGGCTGGTTAACTCGCAAACCCTAGGGATCTATTGTTTTTGTTTCTACAGGTCTGGAATTACCATCATTTCTTTTTTTCTCCCCCCTTTTTTCTTTTAACATGGGTTTTGGGGATTGAACTCAGTTCTTCAAGCACACTTTAGTAACCAAGCTTTCTTCTCTGCCGCTCCCTTATTTTTGCCGTTAAAACCTTCCCCTTCCCCTGACCTCTAACAATGAACCTGTATTTCACCTGCACACGCATCTCACCCTGCCAGCACTTTGATTCTCAAGGATCAGGATTCTTTGGAAAACAGAAGAAAAAGATTATTTCTGTTGCTTATGTTGACAAATGTCATAGACAGTCAAGAAAAAAATGGAAGGCGCGGGCTGGAGAGATGGCTCAGTGGCTAGGGAAAAACCTAGGTCGGAAAGCTCACAGCCACCTGTCACCCAGCCTCAGGAGCACCAACATCCTCTTTCAGCCTCATAAGCATTTGCGCACATGTGGCATGCTTGCACACAAACACACACACACACACACACACACACACACGTACGTACGTAAGTACAAATAAAAGTTAACTTTAAAAAAGCAAGAGAAAGCTGGGTGGAGGTGGCACACGCTTGTAATCCCAGCACTCTAGGAGGCAGAGGCAGGTGGATTTCTGAGTTCGAGGCCAGCCTGGTCTACAGAGTGAGTTCCAGGACAGCCAGGGCTATACAGAGAAACCATGTCTCGAAAAACCAAATCCAAAAAAAAAAAAAAAAAAAAAGGAACAGAGAAATTAATTTTAAGGTATTGTACATATTTCACTTTTAAAGTTCAGAAAAGATCCAAAGATGAAAATTATATGGCTGGCTACAGTCCCCATCCTTGAGTTAGTTACATGAAAGAGCTTTTTTATGGTAAAACTTTAGGACATAATCTATGATAATAGCTTGGGTCAAAGGAGGCACTTGTAAATGCCCTGGGGAAGCAAGGTCATGAGCCTGGCATTTCCCCCTGACCGGGATTTGGTGGTTCACCCCGTGATGACCCCTTCTCCAGTCACCTGTGACCTACTGACCTCAGGACAGGAAAAGGAGCAGTGAGTTCTCCTGCAGGGCCCACGCTCTGATCTGATGGCTGGCTCTCCGTGCTGTTTTGATTTCAGGTGGTAGCTATTGACGTAGACATGGCCTTTTTTGAGCCTAAAATGAGGGAAATCCTTGAGCAAAACTGCACAGGAGATGAAGACTGCAATTTCTTCGACTGTTTCTCCAAGTGTGATCTGCGAGTGAACAAATGTGGAGCCCAGCGCGTCAACAGTAACCTGCAGGTGAACAGCCCGGGGAGCTGGGGATGTGACGTTTGTGTCGGTGTGCCTCTGGGTTCATTGCATCCTGGGGGCAGGGGGGGAGCTGTTCACCACACTTTGTTTCTTACTACCCGGGTGGTGGTGGTGCCTAAGAGACTCAGTGGGGTCGGGTGGGTGGAGCAGTTCCAACGCAGCCCCTGCGGGCTTACCTCTCTTTCCTGAAGCTCTGAGGCTGCTTCTGAGAGTTCGTTTGGAGATTCTAGCAGGGGAATGCACTTACTTGCAAGCCCTTGGCTGAAGAATAGTCTTTGTCTCCAGGAAGTTGGCCACTTAGAACAGAAAGCAGGAAGCACTCGGAATGCTGTAAGGAAGGGGACACTCGCCTCGCCAGCCGGATCAGCTCCGCTAAAGTTAGTGGTCCATAAGGAGGCATGTTCTCGGCCAACGTGTCCTCATACCTAAGGCGATCCATTCTTTCTGCAAGTGTCTGCCTCCCTGGCCATTCTCACACAGGGAGAAAGAGTGAGCGCTAAGTCCCTTTACCCTGTAACTTCTCCCTAGTAATTCTGTCATTCAGTTTGCTTTCCCAGCCACACCTCTCTCCAGTCCATCCTCCCGGGAGCTTTACACATAGGGTCTGATGGGAAGCCTGAGCTGAAGCGCTCAAGGCAGGCGCTCAGGAAAGCACAGTGCAGGACTTTCCTGTCATGAAGGAGAGTCCTATGCAAGAGAGCTGTCCATGGGGCGGCCCAGCCGAGGCCAGGCAGCACGGGCTCTACCACACAGATGCACAGAGCTGTCCATGGGGCGGCCCCGGCCGAGGCCAGGCAGCACGGGCTCTACCACACAGATCCACAGAGCTGTCCATGGGGCGGCCCCGGCCGAGGCCAGGCAGCACGGGCTCTACCACACAGATCCACAGAGCTGTCCATGGGGCGGCCCTGGGGGCTCTGCCACACAGGATCCACAGACTTCTGTGTCAAGTGCCATGGTCATTGGATGTTTCATCTTCGAGAAGGCTAATCAATGATGCAGGCTTTCGGGGTGCCATCTCAGCGCCTTCCGTGGGAGCTACCCCTTGATGGGCTTGTGATTCTGCTGTCTTTTTTGGGGGGGGGGTGGTTTTTTGGTTTTTTGGATTTGGTTTTTTCGAGACAGGGTTTCTCTGTATAGCCCTGGCTGTCCTGGAACTCACTCTGTAGACCAGGCTGGCCTCGAACTCAGAAATCCGCCTGCCTCTGCCTCCCAGAGTGCTGGGATTACAGGTGTGTGTCATCACTGCCTGGCATGATTCTGCTGTCCTTAAGCCATGCAGAGAAGATTTTTTTTTTAACAGAGTCTGCATCATCTCTGATATCATCCATAAGTCTTTGCATTAAGAGAAACTAAGGACTGTCAAAAATGGCTCTGTGGATTAAGTCTCTGGCCAAACTCAACACCTTGGTTGTGATTTCTAGAACTCACATAGTGGAGAGAACCACTCCTGCAAGTTGTCCTCTGACCTACATAAACATGCATGTAGACACAAACATGTATGCACACACACATACACATAGTACATGCACACACATGCCATGCATACACAAATACATATACATACATGCGTACACAGATGCACATATTACATGTATACACACATATATACAGATATACACATATACACACAAACACACACACACACACTTCTTACAGATTCACTGAGAAGCAAGGGGAACCTTGAGCCAAAGAAAACTGTCAGGAGAGGGCAGGGGTGATGAGACCCAGACGACAAATACAAATGATTGAGGAAGGATTTAGGAAATTATCTCATATCTCATCTCATCATTTAAAGACATAATTAAGTGATGTTAATTAAAACTCAACAATAATATGCTTTTGTCAATTGGGAATAGTCATTAAGATGCTATTAAGTGCCAGTTGAAGCTTTAGGGACTCAGAGGAGTGTGTCCACCCTTATGGTGATGTTATGTTGTGGCTGCAGAGTGGATGTGGACACACTCATCCCTGTGCCTGACTACTGTCTTTGAATACAGCTCCAGAAGTGAAAATGATCTTTCTTTGGGATATAATATAAAGCACTAAATGGAAAAGGTCAGCATTTGTAACATGCTCTCGTGTTTACTCGACAGTATTTTGTTGGAAAGGCAGATGTGCTTTGTGTGTTAGAGTTCATTTGCTGTGACAACACACCTGAGATGAACAGCTTATAATGAGGGAAGTTTGGGGTCAGTCTGTGGCCATCCTGATCCTTTGCTGTGGGGCCAGTGGTGGGGCACAGCCTCCTGGCTGGGGTGTATGGCAAAGAAGAACTGTTTATGTCAATGCGGCAGGGAAGTGAGAGAGAGGAAGAGAGCTCCATCCCAGCATCCCTTGCAAGGCACATGCCAATGACCTAACTCACTCACACCTCTTAACAGCTCCACCACAGGCTGGGGTTCAGAGGAGCCGTGGCCCCTCAGGGGAGCTCAGGGTTGGGGCTGACTTGTTACTCAGCAGCCCCTGCCTGTGACTCTGCTGTAGAGGACTGGAACCATGGTATATCTTTCTAGACACTCTCTGTACAGCTTCCTCAAGGAGACCAAGGAGATGTCAAGAATGAGTTGCTTCCATGAATTAACCTCTCACTCCTCCATCCTACCCTTAGGTCATCTGTGATAAAATATTCCGACACTGGTTCTCCTCCACACACGGGAGCCCGGCCATTTCCCCGCAGCTTTGGCTGCAGCTACAGCAGGCCGTCCAGGAGTGTGCTCAGGACGGGAGCCCCTCAGGGAATTCCTGGACAGCCTCCTCCAGTGTGTTCTGGAAGCTTCGATGGCTCTTGCAGGCCACTCTGAAAGAACTGCAGGAGGCGGAGAAGTAGCCTCTCTCTTGCCTTTGTCATCAGGAGTGGACAGAGGAAGTGACCTTTAAGTGACTCCTTCTATAGTTGCTATGCAAATGAGCTGTCAGAGCCTTTGGCGTGCTCTTCTGAGGTGTACAGCTGAACCCCCCTTCTGTGACTGTGACATGAACCTCTCTTGCTCCTGCCCAGCTTGTTTCGATCTGGTTTCGTGGTGACCTCTGGCCTGTCACTGCCTCAGCAGTGACCAAAGAGAGGAGTTTCATTAGAGTTGCCAGTAGGCAACCCTCTGAGGACTGTACACATAACCTTGCCATTAGAGTCAAGAAGCGGCTGCTCTTCCTTGTTAGCCACTAGCAAGCTAACACTGTGGACATACAAATGAATATGCTTGCAAATAATTGTGTGCATATGTGTGCACCAATGAGAGTATGAGTCAGTTTGTCTATATGAATGTATATTGTATATACATGAGTATGTTTTATGCCAATACACATGGGCTTTTGTGTACATGAGTGGTATTGCACATGTACCAATGCCACTTATAATTATGAGTGTTCCTGAGAGAGAGAGAGAGAGAGAGAGAGAGAGAGAGAGAACACACCCATGAACCAGTCATTATGCCTGTAAATCTGTGCTCATGGATGAATCAATATGAGTCTACCCAGAAATGCATGTGTGTTGTATTAGTCAGGGTTCTCTAGAGTCACAGAACTATGGTTCTCTCTATATAGTAAGGGAATTTGTTGGTGACTTACAGTCTGTACTCCAACTCCCCAACAATGGTCAGCAGCAGCTGTGGATGGAAGTCCAAGGACCTAGCAGTTGCTCAGTCCCACAAGGCAAGCAGGCAGAGAAGAGAGAGTAAAACTTTCTTCTTCCAATGTCCTTAGGTAGGTAAGTCTCCAGCAAAGAGTATGGCTTAGATTAAAGGTATGTGCCACCGCGTCTTTAATCCCAGGTGACCTTGAACTCAGAGATCTCCTTGTCTTAATCTTCTGGGATTCATAGACACTATACCTCAAGATCTCCATGCCAAGATCCAGGTTAGAAACTTGTATCTCTGGGCCTCCAGACTAGGATCACAGGTGAGCCTTCCAATTCCGGATTGTAGTTCATTCCAGAAGTAGTCAAGTTGACAGGCAGGAACAGCCACTGCATATGTGTACATCCAGAAGTGAGTAAATGGTGGGTTCTCAGAGCCTGTGTGGACGGGCGGCTTTTCAATGAGTCCCTAGGACTCTTGCCTAGCTGACGAAGAAGCACTAATTTTTTTTCTGAAATTAAATGCAATAAAATGTTGTGTCCTTGGGGGCATGATTTGCTTTGGGGAGGATGTGGAATGGCAGCTTTTTGTGGTTTTCATTTTCTGGGATTTTAGGGAGCACTTTACCATGCATCGCAGCGCGCCTTCCTTCTGAGCTGGACTGAGTGTCTGCCACGATGGAGACAGTTTATATAAAACGCTGCGTGGGCTCTGACCACAGGCAGAGCTGTGGAGCAGCACGTTTGTGCAGACTCACTGACCACCCAGCCGTGGGCGTCAGACTGTGGTGCCTTGTGCTCCTTGTGGACATTCGATGCCAGTCTTCTCCAGTGGCAGATTCACACAAAGCAAGCCAAACTGTACATTGCTCCCAACAGAGACAGAAGCAGCAAGCCTTATGCTTACCATCTTGCTTCTGCTCAGAACAAGGACCCAAAACTCTATAAGTCACCGGGAACGAGACTCAAGAACAATAGGGTGTCTCGGAGATAGGGAAGGTGCGCCAGTGACTTACTAGGAGGAAAAGACAAAATTCGGAGCGTAAAACATGTATGGAATGACAGAGCCTTGCCTTTTCTCTTCATATAAGACCTTTCCAGTGCAGAGAATTGCCTCTCTAACTCCTGTGGATGCGCTTCTCATCCTGTGCACGCACGCACGCACGCAGGCAGCATCCTGCCTACTCTGAGCAGTGGCACTAGGGGATAGAGGTCATACCAGTCCTGAAGCTATGATCCTGAAGGTCACAGATGTCTGTTTCTGCAACCCCATCCTCTCATCCCACCCACTAGCAATTAGTGAGATAAAGTTGAGTTTCTTAAAGGCTATTGTCCATCCTGAACTTGAAGACTTACTTTCTGTTTCTGTTCTTTGATGGGAGCCTGGTCAGGTCACTCTGTACCAGAATTAAGGGAAACCCACATAGGAGCCCAGGTCTAGGCTAGCAGGCTCTCACAGCTAGGAACACGGCCTGGCCTGGAGAGCAAGGCTCCCATTTTCCAGGCCAGGGACAGAGGCAGCTGAGTCTCTGGGCAGGTTCCACCAGGAGTGGAAAAGTCATGGGAAAGAAGGCAGATGGGTTGGGAAGAAGGTAGGTGTGAGATAGCCCAGAAGGGGGAGAGAAAGGAGAGAGAGAGAGAGAGAGAGAGAGAGAGAGAGAGAGAGAGAGAGAGAGAGAGAGAGAGAGAGAGATCTGGGATTCCTTTGGGGCTTAGTAGCTTTTCTGCCTCTGCACTGGGAGTCAAATGACAGACCTTCCTTAGTGGCCCCCTGGCTACTGACCAGTTTTTATTTGATTCTAAATGGAAATAAATGTTTTGTTTACCATGGAGACAATGTATGATAACCCAACATAGTAGCATCCCTTTCTGCATGTTTTTGGCTACACACACACACACACACACACACACACACACACTTTGCCTAAGGATGTATTTTAAGGCAGTGGTTCTTAAACTGTGGTGAAATTCACTTTTTAAAAATGTTTAAACCTTTTCCAAATACTGCTTTTATATAATACAATAAATGGACATGGTATTATCGGTATTTAGGCTTTTGGATTTTGTTTTGCTTTAGATGCTTGGGGCCAAGTAGTTTGCCTTGAGCAAACTAGCCCTGTGCAAACTAGCCCAGCACGATACCCTCAAGTATGAACTCAACTCCATATTAGACAGGGTCTCTCTGTGTAGATCTGGCTGTCCTGGAACTCGCTCTGTAGACCAGGCTGGCCACAAACTCACAGAGATCTTTCTGCCTCTGCCTCCCGAGAGCTGAGGTTAAAGGTGTGCGTCACTACCACCTGGCCATATTTAATATTTTAAATATGACAATTGAGAATGGTTGTTGCTGACCCAACTGAGGAATAGTCATACTCATGAGGATAAAAGATGTTTTAATAACACAACAGACAAAACACTATTTTCAAGGGTTTTTCCTTAATAAAACTGACTTTTTTCTTTTCATCTTAATCAGGGTAGAGTGAGAACACAGCCCCACACTACCACAAATTACGCAGCTTCCTGCATTTGGGGACTTCACAGGGGTCAGCACATCCAGACTGCAATGGATAAGGCTTGCCCTGGGAAAACCGCCTTTGTGATCATGACAAAACTGGCTTGTTTTACTGTGAATCTTTTTGTCACAAACCAATTTTCAAAGTTTATCCTGGTTAGCATTAACACGATCTTTTGATGTAAAGATTCTGGAATCACATGCCTGTTGATTTAGGGAGGACACATATGAACAGGCTTCCTGTTCTCTTGCACAAACCTCACAGGCCACGTGAGTTCCTGGATACCTGAACTGGTCACTGAATGGGCGTCTTGCCCATATCCCAGAACAGTGAGCATACAAACACTGCTGGCGAGGATGCACTCTGGCTCTCAACCAGGCCTGCCTCCTGAGGGGCCTACTGTGTGCTTACTCCCTGCTGGCTAGTCCTTTTGGAGTATCCAGAATGCAGGGTCAGGACATTGCTGTAGGTGTTGGAAGGGGGGACTATTTTAATACTTTATCAGGAAGTTCTTCCTAGAGCAGCTAGATGTGGTGGCGTTTGGCTATAATGTTCTAAAACCAACATATGAGGAAACTCATATTGCTGTCCTGGCAAATGCTAGTCTGGCTCTAAGATCTGTGAAATTCACGTGAGAAAGTGCCTTGGAAAGAGCATGCACCTTCACAGCATGTGTACACACACACACACACACACACACACACACACAGAGAGAGAGAGAGAGAGAGAGAGAGAGAGGAACACAGAAACACACAGACACATAGACACAGACAGACACACAGAAACACAGGCACACAGACAGACACACACACACAGACACACAGAAACACAGACACACACACACAGACACACACACACAGAGACACACAGACACAGACACACAGATACACAGACACAGACACAGACACACAGACCTACACACACACACACACACACACACACACACACACACACACACAGAAGTTCTTCTTACAACTGGTTTCCCTTCCTGGACATTTGAAGAGGCAGTCTGTGCCAAGAGCAGAGGCTGATGGAACTGGTAGTGATTTTTCACTTGAAAAACCACATCTCTCTGGTGGGTGTGGCAGTGCACACCTAGGTTCTTATTACTTAGGAAGAAGAGGTAGGAAGATTGCAATTTTGAGGCTAGCCTGAGCTACCTGGTGAGTGTGAAGCCCGTTTGAGCTACACAGCAAGTTCTAAGCCACCCAGTGCTGTACAGTCCATGCTTGGTGGGTGTGGTTGCCTGTGGCTAGTCAGCACTCGGAGAGAGCACAGGGCGGGGAAGCCTGAATTAGGGCCACGTGGGAGAGAGGGAAAGATGGAAGGTTCCAGTGTCCTTCTCTCTAACTAGTGCCACCTGCTGTGGGCATTTCCGACTCCTCCCAGGAACACAGGCAGCTGAGAATCAAGCCTTTCACACATGAGCTTTGAGGGGACATTTCATAGCCATCATACATAGCTTTGATGGCTTCCTTTTGAAACGCTGTAATAAAGGTATGTCTGCCTCCTGGGCTGTGTCCTTGAACGCTGCGTGTCTGGTTTTCAGTTTTGGGTAAGTGAGCACGGTCCTGAACCTTTCCACCCTCTGAACACGTTCTACCCTCTGGACTCCAAGCCCACCCAGAAGACACTTTATAGCTGACCCCGAGTCCCTGCTCCCTGCACTCCTCAGGGTAAGTATCTCTTACCCTCTAACAATTGCTGGAGCTGAGCTCCGTTACAATGCTATGGTGGAGCTGGTGAGATTGCTCAGCTGGTAAAGGCACAGGCTACCCAGCTTGCCTACAGGTTTTGATCCCTGGAACCCATGAAAACTCACTCTAGAGGTGCAAACCCATCCAGATGACAAACTATGTAGGCACAACCTGACGGTGGGGTTGAGGTATTTCTCCTGAAAAGTCTCTCAATGTGAGTTTTGCTTTGTTTCTTTTGATGTTCTTGGCTATTTGGTTGGTTTCACATCCAGAAATAAGACTATTTATTCATCTTATATTTTCCATGAAAATTGTAGTTTCCAATGGCTATATTACAGCCCATAAAAATGATCTTATAGGCCCCGGAGAGACAGCTCAGCATTTAAGAGCCCTTGCTGTTTCCACAGAGGATCTGGGTTATGTCCCCTGCACCCATGTCATGATTCAAAACTGCCTATAACTCTAGTTCCAGGGGGGAGACGATACTTTCTTCCGGAGACCTCCATGGTCACTGGAAACCACACGGTGCACATACATACATGCAGGCAAACACTATATATAAAATAAAAACAACATAGTTTTTGAAAGATTCTGTACATGTACTTTATATTTTTATTTGTGTATGCGTGTGTGTGTGTGTGTGTGTGTGTGTGTGTGTGTGATAGCACACATGCAGTGGTAACTTGACATGTGAGAATATGATTTGTGGATGTCAATCCTGCTCTTAGCATGGGCTCCAGCAATCATAGGAGGGTAGGCAGGTTGTCAGTGTCAGGTCCAAAGGAAACTCCATTTCCACAAATTCTGGGAGCTAAACAAAAGGCAGCATTCTCGGGAATTTGTGAAGCCAGTTCTGCCTACCAAGGGAACCATTTCTCTTATCAGTAGCTGTAGGGAAAATGGCCTGCTGTGGTTTCTATTAGAATATCGAAGCACATGCTGGTCTCTGGCTCCCTCCGATCGCAAGTCCCACTTACATATTTCAGAGTCCTTGCTGGCTCTTACCAGTTTTCCTTGTCTTCCCGCTGACCCTAAACTTCCTGGAGCCCAGAAGCTTCCTCCCACTAGGTTCCCATTCTCCTCATAACCCTGCTATTTCCCCCATGCACACTCTTCTGTCTTCCTCTCTTGGTCCTCTCCTCGCCTTCGTCTCACGCTGCCCCTGCACCCTCACCCCCCTCTCCTCTGCTCCTGCTTGTCTCCTGGCCAGGCCCAGTCTGCCACCATAGTTAGGGTACTGTTTTCTTGTTGTAGAAATATTTAATCCCAACCCAGGGTTTCTATCCTATCTTTAATCATTTAATTCCTGAATAAAGCACACACACACACACACACACACACACACACACACACACTTACTTTATATTTATAATAAGCTTTAATCAGCACAACAGCTGGGCAGATATCTTTCCTCCATGGGATTCTGTCATTTCCCAGCCAACAGTCCCAGTGTATAATTTTCCCTATTTTGTCATCTAGCCTGCTCTCAACTCCTGTTAGCCAACCCACACGGCCATTATTTTAAGATTCTCCCTCCATGGCAGTGTGTCCTTCCTCACTTTGTTCTCTCCCCTCATGGCCCTCCTCTGACCCCAGGCCTGGGAACCCTAACCCCTGCCTGTGTGCCGATGCCTCTTCTGCCAAGCTATTGGCTGTCGGCATCTTTATTCACTCTGGGATACCTTGGCAGGCAAGGTCACATAGCATCACCTGGGTCTAAGTGAGGTCTCTGGAACAACCAGTGTCTAACGTATCAAAAGACCAAACCTTAACGCTTTCTCTTTCTGCTCTGGACTCTTCCAAGATGCCTCTGGCTGTTCTCTTCCTCTACAATAAATCTACAATAAAAATCAGTTTAAGGTCAGCCTCCTCTACAGAGCAAGTCCCAGGACAGCCAAGGCTACAGAGAGCAAAACAAACAAACAAACAAACAAACAAACAAACAATCAACTCCCCCAAACCAAAAACCAAATCAACTTTCCTTCAACTATGCCCTGGAATTGTCATGCTTGTTACAGGATATGTGATCACACTGTGAATCCTGACATTGTGTTATTCACTGGAAAATCCTATTTCTAGTTGTGGTGTGGCTCAGATTTAGCACACACCTTTAATCCCTCTGGCCGGAATACAGACATGCCCTTTGTATTCACCTTTAACCCCAAAGAATAAAGATAAAGTTAGTTTGTAGAAGGAAGCACCCGTGTTTGAAGGCGACGAATTGGAGAAGGATTTGACAGAATCAGATGTGCCCAGCTCTCGCGGGACCAGGGAGAACAGTGCAGAGGACAGGGGGCGGTGTCCCTGGAAGAATCTTACAGAGACAGGTTAGAAAGAACAAGTTAGACACAGGCGAAGACAGAGCAAGCCGGAGTGTGAGAAGGATCCAGAAGATCAGAACAGATTGCAGAGCTGGTTTGAGGCCAAGCAAAGCAATTCAGTCAGAGGCCAAGAGAGAAACCAGATTGAACCGGTCAAGTGGGAGAGAAGTCTGAGCCAGAAAGATGAGCTGTCCAGCCAGCTAAAGTTCAGAAAGATCTAAAAAGAGTGAATTATTCTCAGAGGCTGCAAACATTCTAGGCCTAGGTTAGATTGTGTGGAGGCTAGAAGCTTCCAGGACTAGGCCTAGGTTAGCAGACGGAGGCAGTAAACCCCAAGAGACAATTACATCAGGCAAATAAAGATACGATCACACGCGTTAGCAGTTTATACAGCTAGTGAGCGGTTTTACCAGCTGAGTTGTCTTGCCAACTTTTCTGGGGCATCTCTAAGGAAGCTCAGCTTCAGAAATGTGCTAGAGTAGTAGACACTCCCCGGGAGAAGTACAGGGGCAGGACCAGCGCCGGTGCAAATAAAAACGTACGCAAAGAACCCTGAAACCACTTCTGCACTATTTATTATTTATTCATTTTGATAACTGGATGGCTTGGTTCTTTAGTGTGAACCTTTCCCTAACAACGTTGTGTCACGGGGACAAACGGCTGCGCACTGTTACAGGCTGCAGAGAACCCTAGTCCTTCTTAAGTCATCACATTTAACAGCAGATCTCCGGAACACTGCGGGGCCCTCGGGCAGCGGCAGGGCTCCTTCCGGAAGCTTTGTCCTTCCTCTTGCTGTGGTTCTTCTGGTGATGCTTAGGATGCTGGCGTTCCCATCCGACCCTCAGGCACCTCAGGCAGAAGCTCAGATCCCTCCCCGTGCTTTCCCCTGTTTCTGCCTCTGAGGGGACTCTGCTCAGGCCATCAGAGACCTGACTATCTTCCTAGAACAGGGACACAGTTTCCTCTCCTTAAAACCACATGTGCCAGGTGGTGGGCTCAGCTTTGACAGATCATCTAGGAATACGGAGTCTGCACTTGCAGCCCAGCCTCAGTCTCCCAGGCCTCTCCTCAGGCTCTTCCAGCATTCCAAGCCCTTGTGCGGTGCCATCTCCTTCTCTTTAATCAATGCCCCTTTCATCCTGTCTAGTGTCCTCGCATTTCTTTGAAGACAGAGAGATGAAACCAGAGCGAACAGTGTAATAAGAGGTTGCATAATTTTAAGAAAGCTGCACAATTTTTTAAAATGGGCGCTTTTGATCAGTGTCCCTGCTTATTGTAAACATCCCTTCTGCTGAATTGTAAGCTTGGCTATTTTTTTCTTAAAACAGTTGTGGGAATCATCTGCAGGCCGATTCCGCTCCAAATCTTAGTTCAGGTGTCTTAGTTAGAGTTTCATCTCTATGAGGAAATACCATGCCCAAGGCAACTCTTATAAAGGACAGCATTAAATTGGGGCTTATAAATCAGATGTTCAGTCCATTATCATCAAGGCTGAAAGCAGGCACAGCTCTGGAAAAGGAGCTGAGAGTTCTACACCTAGAACTCTCAGGAAAGAAAAGACTGGATCACACGGGCTTAGGCACATATATGAGACTTAAGCATATATATGAGACCTCAAAGTCCCGCCTCCACAGTGACACACTTCCTCTAACAATGCTATACCTCCTCCAATAAGGCCACATTTCCTAATAGTGCCACTTCTCACAGACCAAACTATCATACCAGGCACTGAGCCCTCACCTAGCCTCTACGTGACTTACACGGGCACCAAGGGGTGGACTTCTCATGGTGACAGTGAACAGTACCCTGGGAACAGTACTCCTTCCTGCAACCACCCTGTGCTGGGTTGATTGGCAATTCCCCTCATAGGCTCATAGATTTGTCAGCTTAGTCCTTAGCTGATGAACTGTTTGGAAAGATTAGGAAGAGTGGCTTTGTTGGAGTAGGTTGTCCTTGTTGGGGGAGGTGTGTCACTGGGTGTGGACTTTGGGGTTTCAAAAGCCCACACCAGACCCAGTGTCTTTCTTTCTTTCCCTGCTGCCTATGGGTCAGGACATGAAGTCTTCAGCTACTGCTCTGGGACCATGACTGTCTGCTTCCTGCTGTGGTGATAGTGGACTGACTAACCCTTTGAATTGCTAAGCTAGCCCCGTTAAACGCTTTCTTTAAGCAAAGGTCATGGTGTCTCTTCGGAGCAGTAGCACGGTAGCTAAGGCACACCCTCTGACCCCTTGTCCTGCAGGGTCCCAGGCCTTCAGAGTCTCCCTTCTGTAGAGTGTTATATGCTGAGAGTTCCATCCTCAGCTCCAAGTTCCAGGAAGGCCATCAAGAGAGCATGCAGATGCAGCCTATGACAGACTGCACTCTGTGAACTCCTGTGAGGATGCAGGAGGGCCTGGCCTCTGACAGAATTGATAAGTCCTTTGCCTTACAGAAGCTTTGCATTTTTGTGAGGCCCCATTTGTCTATTCTTGTTCTTGGATCATAAGCCATTGGTGTTCTATTTAGGAAATTTTCCCCTGTGCCCATGTGCTCAAGATTCTTTCCCACTTTCTCCTCTATAAGCTTCAGTGTGTCTGGTTTTATGTGTAGGTCCTTGATCTACTTGGACTTGAACTTTGTACAAGGAGATAAGAATGGGTCAATTTGCATTTTTCTGCATGCTGACCTCCAGCTGATCAGCACCATTGTTAAAATGGTCTTTTTTCCACGATGTTTTTAACTCCTTTGTCAAAGATCAAGTGATAGCTGTATGGGTTCTCTTCTGGGTCTTCATTCTATTCCATTGATCTTCCTGCCTGTCTGCATACCAATACCAAACAGTTTTTATCATTATTGCTCTGTAGTAGAGCTTGAGGTCAAGAATGGTGATTCCCCCAGAAGATCTTTTGTTGTGGAGAATAGTTTTGCTGTCCTGGGTTTTTGTTATTCCAGATGAATTTGAGAATTGCTCTTTCTAAATCTATGAAGAATTGATTTGGGATTTTGATGGGGATTACATTGAATCTGTAAATTGCCTTTAACAAGATGGCCATTTTCCCTGTATTAATCCTGCCAGTCCATGAGCATGGGAGATCTTTCCATCTTTTGAGATCTTCTTCGATTTCTTACTTCAGAGGCTTGAAGTTCTTGTCATACAGATCTTTCACTTGCTTCGTTAGAGTCACACCAAGGTATATAATATTATTTGTGACTATTGTGAAGGATGTCATTTCCCTAATTTCTTTCTCAGCTTGTTTATCCTTTGGGTATAGGAAGGCTACTGATTAGTTTGAGTTAATTTTATATCCAGCCACTTTGCTGAAGTTTTTTTTTTTTTTTTATCAGCTTTAGGAGTTCTCTGGTGAATATTTTGGGGTTGCTTAAGTATTCGATCATATCATCTGCAAATAGTGATATGTTGACTTCTTCGTTTCCAATTTGTATACCTTTGACCTCCTTGTGTTGTCTGATTGCTCTGACTAGGCCTTCAAGCACTATACTGAATAGATAGGGAGAGAGTGGGTAGCCTTGTCTGGTCCCTGATTTTACTGGGATTGCTTCAAGTTTCTCTCCATTTAATTTGATGTTGGTTACCAGTTTGCAGTATATTGCTTTCACTGTGTTTAGGTATGGGCCTTTGATTCCCGATCTCTCCAAGACTTTTATCTTGCTGGATTTTGTCAAAAACCTTTTCAGCATCTAATGAAATGACCATGTGTTTTTTTTTTTTCCTTGTTTGTTTATGTAGTGGATTACATTGATGGATTTCCGTATATTGAACCATCCCTGCATCCCTGGAATGAAGCCCACCTGATCATGGTGAATTATAGTTTTGATGCATTCTTGGATTTGGTTGGCCAGAGTTTGGTTGAGTATTTTTGCATCAATGTTCATGAGGGAGATTGGTCTGAAGTTTTCCTTCCTTGTTTGGTCTTTGTCTGATTTAGGTATAAGCATTATTGTGGCTTCATAGAATGAGTTGGGTAGTATTCCTTGAGTTTTTATTTCATGGAATAGTTTGAAGAGTATTAGTATTAGCCCTGCTTTGAAGATCTGATAGAATTCCTCACTATACCCATCTGGTCCTGGTCTTTTTTTTTTTTTTTTCTTTTTTTTTTTTTTTTTTTTTTTGATGGGAGACTATTAACAACTGCTTCTATTTCCTCAGGACTTACTGGACTATTTAGATGGTTTATCTGATCCTGTTTTAATTTTGGCAACTGGTATGTATCTAGAAAGTTGTCCATTTCATCCAGATTTTCAAACTTTGTTGAGTATAAGCTCTTGTAGTAGGATCTGATGATTTTTTTTTTTTGAATTTCCACAGTTTCTGTTGTTATGTCTCCCTCTTCATTTCTGATTTTATTAATTTGGGTAGTGCCTTTGTGCCCTCTGGTTAGTCTGCTTAAGGGTTTATCTATCTTGTTGATTTTCTCAAAGAAGCAGCTCCTAGTTTTGCTGATTCTTTTTCTAGTTGTTTTTGTTTCTATTTGGTTGATTTCAGCTCTGAGTTTGATTATTTCCTGCTGTCTGCTCCTCTTGGGTATATTTGCTTCTTTTTGTTGTAGAGCTTTCAAGAGCACTGTCAAGCTGTTAGTGTAAGCTCACTCCATTTTCTTTTTTGAGGCACTGAGAGCTATGAGTTTTCCTTTTAGCACTGCTTTCATTGTGTCCCATAAGTTTTGGTATGATGTGTCTTCATTTTCATTAAATTCTAAAAAGTCTTTAACTTCTTTCTTTATTTCTTCCTTGACCAAGCTATCATTGAGAATAGCATTATTCAAAGTCTACATGTATGTGTGTTTTCCATTATTTTTGTTTGAACTTAAGACCAGCCTTGGGCCATGGAATAATTTCACTATTTCCATATCTGTTGAGGCCTGTTATATGGTCAATTTTGGAGAAGGTACCATGAGGGGCTGAGAAGAAGGTATATTCTTTTGCTTTAGGGTGGAATGCTCTCTATATATCTGTTAGATCCATTTGTCCATAACTTCAGTTAGTTTCACTGTGTTTCTGTTTAGTTTCTGTTTCCATGATTTGTCCATTTTTGAGAATGGGGTGTTGAAGTCTCCCATTATTATTGTGTGAGGTGCAATGTGTGCTTTGAGCTTTAGGAAACTTTCTTTTATGAATGGGAGTACCCTTGCATTGGGAGCATAGATGTTCAGAATTGAGAGTTCATCTTGGCAGACTTTTCCTTTGACCAGTATGAAGTGTCATTCCTTATTTCTTTTGACAACTTTTGGTTGAAAGTCAATTTTATCTGATATAAGAATGGCCACTCCAGCTTGTTTCCTGGGACCATTTGTTTGGAAAATTGTTTTCTAACCTTTGACTCTGAAGTAGTGACTGCCTTTGTCACTAAGGTGGGTTTCTTGTATGCAGCAAAATGTTGGGTCGTGTTTATGTATCCAGTCTGTTAGTCTATGTCTTTTTATTGGGGAATTGAGACCATTGATCTTAAGAGATATTAAGGAAAAGTGATTGTTGCTTACTGTTATCTTCTTTGTTAAAGGTGAAATTCAGTTTGCTCTTTTGGGTTTGTTGAAAGCCGATTACTTTATTGCTTTTTCTAGGGTGTGGTTTCCTGCCTTGTGTTGGTATTTTCCACCCATTATCTTTTGTAGAGCTGGATTTGTGGAAAGACATTGTGTAAGTTTCCTTTTGTCATGGAATGTCTTCTTTTCTCCATCTATGCTAATTGAGAGTTTTGCTGGGTATAGTAGTCTGGACTGATATTTATGTTCTCTTAGGGTCTGTATGATATCTGCCCAGGATCTTCTAGCTTTCATAGTTTCTGGTGAGAAGTCTAGTGTAATTCTGATAGGTCTGCCTTTATATGTTACTTGAACTTTTTCCCTTACTGCTTTTAATATTCTTTCTTTGTTTAATGCATTTGGTGTTTTGATTATTATGTGAAACAAGAAATTTCTGGTCTTGTCTAGTCTGTTTGGAGTTCTGTAGGATTCTTGTATGTTCATGGGCATCTCTTTCTTTAGGTTAGGGAAGTTTTCTTCTACAGTTTTGTAGAAGATATTTCCTGGCCCTTTAAGTTGGAAATTTTTGCTCTTTTCTATACCTATAATTCTTATGTTTGGTCTTCTCATTGTGTCCTGGATTTCCTGGATGTTTTGGGTTACAAGTTTTATGCATTTTGCATTTTATTTGACTGTTGAGTCAATGTTTTCTATGGTATCTTGAGCACATGCGATTCTTTCTTCCATCTCTTGTATTCTATTGTTGATGCTTGCATCTATGTCTCCTGAATTCTTTCTAAGGTTTGCTATCTTCAGAGATGTCTCACTTTGTGATTTCTTTATTGTTCCTACTTCCAGTTTTAGATCCTGGATAGTTTTGTTCAGTTTCTTCACTTGATTGTTTGTGTTTTCCTGTAATTCTTTAAGGGATATTTGTGTTTCCTCTTTAGGAGCTTTTACCTGTTGACTCATGTTCTCCTGTGTTTCTTTCAGGGATTTTTGTGATTCCTCTTTAAGGTCTTCTGACTGTTGACTCATGTTCTCCTGTATTTCTTTAACTGATTTTTGTGTTTCTTCTTTAATGGCTTCTACCTGTTGACCCATGTTCTCCTGTATTTCTTTAAGGGAATTATTTATGTCCTTCTTGAAGTCCTCTATCAGCATCATGAGATGTGATTTTGAATCTAACTCCTGCTTTTCCAATGTGATGGAGTACCCAGGATTTGCTGTTGTGGGAGAACTGGGTTCTGATGGTGCCATGTTGCCTTGGTTTCTGTTGGTAATAATCTTGTATTTGCCTTTGGCCATCTAGTTATCTCTGGTCTTAGCTGGTCTTGCGGTCTCTGACTGTGGCTTCTCTATCCTTCAGGCCTGTGTATCTGTACTCCTGGGATTCCCTTTCTCTCAAATGCCCTGCATATAGTTCTTTCTCCAGGAAGTATCAGGAGATGAGGTCTTTCCTGTGGCTGACTTGACAAGGGTTGAATGCCCTGAAGGCTGCTGGTTCTCGAATGCCCTGGGTGCTGCTGAACAAACAGGGCAGGTGGTGGTGGTGGAGGAGGAAGGAGGGGTAGAAGGGACGGAAGGGGAGTAGTAATCTGGATGGAGGGTGGGCTTTGGTGGTTGCTGAGTAGTGAGTCCCAATCAGAGGCTCTGGGCCTCCACAGGTGGGGTGTGGTTCTTACCGAATGCCTGGGTGCTGCTGGTTGTCTAGAAAGTATCAGGAAATAGGGTCATCCCTGTGGCAGAACTGGTGAGAGTCTACCACATTGGAACAAATGGGGCAGGTGGTGGTGGAGGAGGGAGGGCTAGGGAGGCTAATTTTTACAGTGATAGTCAAGATGAAAGAGACAGAGCAAAAGTGGAGGTTTCACTTTGTACTTGAAGAGTGAATCCAAAAGCCCATGTTTTCTTGTCTTGGTGGCAGAGTAGACATGATGCAAAGTCTCTGCCACTTTACCAAAGGACTGAGATAGCAGGGAGCTTCCTGGAGACTGTAAGACTGCCATCTTCCAGAAGGGAGACTTAGTCAATGAGAACTCAATGCCATCATAACAAACCATGTCTATGATCTCAGGCAACAATTGCACTGACACATTGGGTGTGGAGGCTTACGCCTCTAAGCCTAGCATTTGGGAGAGGGAGGCAGGAGGATCTGAGATCAGACTACATATCACAGGCTGGTCTGCACTGTAGATCGAGGCTTTGTCAACAAAACAAAGCAAAACAAAGCATAACAGAAGACTTGAACATCCAAATCACCAGTGTTGTCATAAACAATGGACAGAGTTTAAAAAAAAAGACCTGTTTTATCTATGTTCTTATACTCACATGTATATACACTATACACACACACACACACACACACACACACACTTCTTATTGGCTGTTTGTAAGGCATTGGCTATTTGAACCAGTATTAGGTCAAATGTATCCCACTTAACAGACCTTGTCTCACATTGCTTGAGGGTCTAGCATGGACCTGGCATTTGAGTATGTCATAGGCACCCTGCCATCATGAATCAGTTCTGTACAGGAGAGATTATTGACTTACATAGGTCTCCAAGGGAATTAGCAACAGGACGCCTTGGCTTGAAGTCGTCAGCTCTGACAGAGTTGTCCCTAGAGTTACCCACTAGAGTGTTACCCACTCTGCCTTGTAACTTTCTGAGGCTGAGGTACGATTCCTGAGATGGCTCAATGTTATAAAGTTCTTAAAAGTGCAACCCACCCCACATCACACCAAAGACCACCACTATCAGGCTCCTTTCAAATTCTAAGGAGGTGGTGCAGTCCTGAGTGAGTGTGTACTGCTGATGGGGAACAGCCATGTCTATGACCCCTATGTTGATATGTGCACAGCCATGTCTAAGACCCCCATGTTAACAGAGGCACAGCCATATCTAAGACTCCCATGTTGACAGGAATACAGCTATGTCTAAGACCCTCATATTGTCAGGAGTACAATCATGTCTAAGGCCCCCATGTTAATAGATGCACAGCCATGTCTAAGACCCCCTATGTTGATAGGAGCATAGCCATGTCTAAGACCCACATGTTGATAGGGGCATAGCTATGTCTAAGACCCACATGTTAAGGGCTTAGACCTAAGGGAATGCCAAGGCCCAGGTAAACAATTGATCAGTGTGCACAAAAACCAGCAACCACAGCTTTTTCCCCCCCAGAAGGCTGCAACCTGAGACTACCCCTTCCCCATGAGACCTCCTACCACATTAGCTAAACCTGCTTCCTGTTACACTGATACAACAAACCTACCTCCTTGCCTGAGTTTGTGGGTTGCTGTTGGTGGTGATATGTCTCCATTTGAGTGCACAGACCACCCGATCCCAGCTTTTCTGTAGATGTGTCCTTTCTTTGTTCCCTTGTCACCCCAGTCAGGTGACTCCCTCCACCATCCAGGTCTCAGTGAAAGATGGTGAGTCTTCCTGGTGCTTTCCTCCAATTTTATAATTCTCCAGGGGGCAATCCCAGAGTTAGAAAAGCTACACTGACTGGAAACAAGTTTTGGTTCTGTGTCTTAAACCAGAGAAGCTGGGTTTCTGGGTGGCTCCTTCACACTGTTTGGAGGATCTGAGTCCCCAGCTTCTCCTGCCACCTTCATCTTCCGTAGCCTGTGCCTCTGCTACTTCAGGTGACAGAAGAGGTGCCACACAAACAACCGCCTGTCCCAGCTTCCAGGCACCATGCTTAGGGTACAGACCAGCCGTCTCATAGCTTAGACCAGAAAGGAGCTCAGAGCATGGAGCAAAGCCATGGGCGCCAGGACCTCAGATAGGGTCTGCCTGGGTACCAGGAGCATGGCTCCGGGGCAGAGCAGGGCAGGAGGGCAGTTGTGAGGTTTCATCATTCAAGCAGGGTATGGAGGATGTCCTTGGAGAGGGCAGGGCACGTAGAATGACAGGTTTAGACTGAAGACCAGGCAGGGCGTAACAGTGGGAGGAGACTCGGAGACTCCACTTTGGGTGCTATTGCCCACGGCTCTTAAGATCTTCAGGTAGGAACTGAGCAGCCAGGAGCTGACGCTGCACAGAGGCAAAGCCCTGCCTAACCAGGGGAGGGGTCATCTTGGAAAGAAACACCAACCCTCCCCTTAATTCTTTGGTGAGGAATGTTACAAATGTTTAGAACAAGAGAGGCTTGGGCTCTCGGGTCACCAGGGAAAATGGCAATGAGGCAAAGCTATTAATAAGACGTTGAACCCTTGCCTGCCTTTAAGATCTGTGTCTGGGCCTCACTCACTTTCGGTGTCTCAGGAAGCCCAGGAGATGGAGCACATTACAAATGCAACATCTTTCCTAAGCAGCTTGGAGCCTGGAAACAATCACAACGTTCTTTTAACAATACTGTAATTTATGCAGGCCCTTGAAGGCACATTGCCAAATTTAATTCCTTAATAGTGTAATGATGAACCACGTCATGAGTGCAGAACCTTGGCCTGTCTGGGTATATTTACAACCAAAAGAAAGTGCATTCCAGGCTGGGCAAGCTCACCAGCTTTCCTGGCTCTGAGGGAAGAACTTCTCACTGCAGGGCGGATAATGATACTAGGAGTAATGTACAGTGAATTAGCAGGGAGGGATGCACGGTAAGGCGTGCTGGGTACTCTGGGAAGAGGCAGAGTAGGAGAAATAGGAGGGCATTGGCCAGGAAACAGTACAACCTGCAGGAGATGTGGAAGAGGAGGCTGTCAGAGCAAGGAAAACTAGTGAGGCTGGCTCATCATGAGAGGGCTGCGGGAGGAGATGGATGTAACCAGCAAGCAGCTGAGAGAACGGTGAGGAACCTGGGCTTCCGCTGGGGTCTGGGCTTTTCCAAAACTCCAGGAGGTCGGGTTTAACAGAGCTGATGGCCACCAGGAAGATAGCATGGCGTTCTGATGGGACTTGCAAGAAGGTTCAGTGAATTGGATGGAATCTACTGACTGACCAGTGGTGGACAGCAGAAGTTCCAAGCACCAGACCCCAGGCACCAGAAACTGAAGGCTAGGGCTGCCCTTCCTGGAGACGTGGACTTTTGAGTGGAGCAGCAGCTAGTTAAGTCTTCAACAAATAGCACAGCTGGCTGTCCACGCCCAAGCACAGCATCCACGTTCCTGGGATGTGAACTCTGTGGGTCTATGCTGGAACTAAAGCAGCGACCTTGTGGCCTCTTTCTCAGTTTCCCAGGGAAACTTATTTTCAACTGTCCCTTTTAATAAGATTATGGGCCAAGGCCTTGGAAAAAAATTCTAGTCTATAAAAATCGAGGTTATTTTTGCTCTAGTCATCAGTGTGGGGGAAGCCAAGAGCTGCCCTCCATCCAAGAGAGCACCTAGCCTGGAGTGATGCTACCTGTGTTTCCTGCGACAAGTCTTCTACTGAAAGAGTTAACTCAGGAACTTTAGAAAGGTCAGAGGCTAAGGTCATTGACTCAGACCACAAAGGGGAGGGGGAGACCGACCTAAGGGTGAGGACGCATTCTGAAGGACTGACCACGGCATTGGCCGCCTCCCTCATCCCAATTAATTTAAAGGTAACACTGTTCTGCCAATCACGTTGTGCCTAATGGCGGCTACCCAAGAACAGTACAAAAGGCCTGTGCAGCCCAGAGTGTGGGTCGCTCTCTCTTCTTATGCAGAGTGGCCCTAGCATGCTAGTTTTTTTTTTTTTAAATAAAAATTCCTCGTGCATTTTGCATCTATTTCCGTCTCCGCATGGCCCACTCAGGGGGTCCAGTAAGATAAGACTGGTCAAGTCTTACAGTATGAGTGACCCTTCAGAACCAAAGCCTCTATGGTGTGCTAGGCTCACAGCAGGAAGAAACCCCCATATTTGAACCAGGTGCTTGTTCTCTGCATGGTATAAAATTTGAGGTGCTTCTCAATCAACTTACCCAAGTATGTGGTGTAGCTGGACTTTGATACTTCTTTCTGCTATTGTTTTTAAATTATGTTAAGTAGTTTTCTTTTTAAAGAGCACTAGTTTGTTCATGTGCTCTATGTGTGTGCTTGGGTGCATGTATGTGTATCACATGTGTGCAGTGCTCCCAGAGGGAGGACCAGAGGCCGGCCAAGAGCACGAGGTCCAGTAGTATAGGAGGCATTGGCAGCTGGCCACATGTGGGTGTGCGGGGCTGGGCCTGGGTCCTTTGTGGGAGCAATAAGTGATCAATTTTTTTTTAAAGATTTATCTATTTATTATATGTAAGTGCACTGTAGCTGTTTTTTCAGACACACCAGAAGAGGGCGTCCAATCTCATTACAGATGGCTGTGAGCCACCATGTGTTTGCTGGGATCTGAACTCAGGACTTCTGGAAGAGCAGTCAGTGCTCTTACCCACTGAGCTATCTCTCTGGCCTGCTGTAAGTGTTCTTAACAGCTGAGCCAGCTCTCAAGTCCCTGCAACGTAGTTTTATTGTCTACCCTTTTCCTCTGAGGGAAAGAAAAGTGGCTAACACAGAAGAGTGAGGCTTGGAGCCAGTGAGAACGCAGTGGGTCTGAGCGATAGCCGCTACGCCTAATGACCTGCGTTCAGTCCCCAGGACCCATATTGTGAAAGCAGAAGACTGACTACCATGAGGTGTCCTCCAAGCTAGACACACACACACACACACACACACACACACACACACACACACTGTGGCATACATGGATCTATACATACATGATATTGCAGATAAATCTATCTACTCTCACATACCATAGCCTCTAGAGTTAATAAATTAATGCAGTTTTAAACAGAGATTAATGGGGCTATGTCTTACATATAAGCTAAGTGTAAGCAGAAACGTGTGACATGGCTTTGACCATCTCTTCCTCCCTCTTCCAAGATGGGGCAAGTTTGTGGTTAATGGTCGCTGTTACAGAGAGACTGATCATGAACGTGGGGTTTCTCAGACTGTGTTCTCAGGCTTTTAAGATACAGGCAGAAAGAAAGTGCTGGCATGTCAGTCAAAGAAAGCCAATTGTGGACTTTCTGATGGTCGATTGCTGAAGTCTTTGGTGCTTGATTTTGATTTATCGGCCTGAGGACCCTGGAGATCGCATGTAGGTTTCGGAACTGTGAAGACAGCTGCAGTCACAGTGTGACCTATAGACTTCCTGTCCTAAGGAGAGGTGTAAGCATCACCCTTCCACAGTCAGCCTGAGCTGGTCTGTTGGATGTCTGCTTGAGCACATCTGTGTCCTGGCTCTACCTCTTGTTCTTGGATCCATCTTCTACCGAGTTCTCAGACCTTCCCAGGGCTATACGCTCTTTGCCAGGGGCCAAATGGGAGGGACTAGGGAAGACAGGAAGTGCCAGATGGTGACTTGGAATGTGTTAGGGTGGGGCCCAGAGAAGCTTCTACTTGAGGTCAAGGGTGTGATTTTCAGGTCCTTGGCAAGAACCTCAGAAGGCAGCTGCTCCCTCTGCTGCTCCTCAGGGTCCAGATAGGACCATAATAAATCCTAATGTGGATTTTCCTTGGAACTCACAGGTCTGGGACCGCTAATGAAGTTGTCAGTACAGCCATCTCTTGAACAGCTGGATGAGAAGAGCAAAGCTGGAGACAGGGAAGTCTTGGTGTGTTTAGGGATCAGAGGACAACTTTACAGAGTCAGTTCTGGAGATCAAACTCAATCAGGCACAGGTGGTGAAGGCCTTTACCTGCTGAGCCACTCAGTATCTAGTATATGAAACTGTTTTTGAGATATAACAAAGAGATGTTTACAGTACCAGAAGTGTCCAACCCTTTGACACTGTTACACGATATGTTCTACAAATGTGCTGAGCTTCATTTACAGCTGTCCTGGGAAGCATGAGGCTGTGGCAGTAGGATGGGCATGCCCAGGTAGACTGTAACATGGAGTAACACATAAACTGGAATGGGGGTTTCAGCTGGGTGCAGGGACCTCAGTAGGCATTAGAGAAGTCAACATGAAGATGGCTGGGCCAGACTGTGCTGGGCCATGACAGTGGAGAGCAAGTGACTAGAAGAGAGATCCTGGAGCAAGACATGCTTCACTGTTAGATGGCCCTCGGTCCCAAGATGAAGCAGGGAGCTGAGTCTCCCAGGCCTGTGAAGATGGTATAAATCTTTAGCTGCATCTTGGTTAAATAAAGGAAACAGATAATCTCAGAAATGAACCCACTCTTACTCCTTAATGGCCTGAAGAGGCATGATTAAAAGTGGTTTAGAGTGGTTTTGCCCAAGTGCTATGGCCAAGATGAAGCAGTGCTACAGCTCTATGAAGACAGTCAAGGCCTCAGGAACTTGGGAGATTAGGATATATTCGCATCCCTGGAGGCTGAGTTGATTCTGGTGCTTCTCACTAAGGGAGAGCAGACAGGAAGGTGAAAGTGTGTGAGTGCATGTGTGACTATATCAGAGCGATCGTGTGTGTGTGTGTGTGTGTGTGTGTGTGTGAGACAGCATGTATATGTGAGTGTTATGCACATGTGTAAGAGAGTACATATATGAATTTGGGGGTGATGTTTGAAACTGTGTGTGTGTGAACACGTAAAGTGTCAAAGTTCATGTGTGTTCAAGTGTATGGCCATACATGAAATAGAGTGCGCTTATGTACATACGTGTGAGTGTATATGAGTGTGTATGAGTATGTGTGTGAGTATGCATGTTCTACCAGTCAGCGCCAGCGCAATGTTGAGTGAAAACCAACACCTGGGAGAGAGGAAAAGTCTGAAGGAACGTAGGGGAGATCACACAGCCTAGACCACTCTGGCCCCCAGGCGGACATTCGAAAGGGGACTCCGGCAGCACGAAGGGTGCAGGAAACCCTGACTGTCTCCAGGTGGACGTGAGTGATGCCATTACAGTCTTGGCAGTTTTCTGTTGCCTCCTGGCCCTGTGGAGGGCTCTGAAAGGCACTGTGCCCTGTTTGCACTTCTAACCTTAGGAAAACCTACTCCCCTCCACGTGCTGGTGGTGTGGAGGTTAACAGGCTATGGTCACAAGTCCCTACAATTCTCTGCTAAAGCTAGGAAGGGTGCTAATGTGAGGTGAGAGGAACACCAGCAGAGGACTCAGGCAGGCCTGGAAGGGTCACTGGGCTTCACATTTAGAGTAGAATTCACCTAAGACTTTCTTGAGAAGACTAAGGTGGGATCCTCACAAGTCTGTTTAGCAACTGTGAATTGCTTCTAAATTGCTGAGATAGACAGTGAAGCTGTCAATTTGCAGTCAGTGGGAGGGAAATGAGGAGCGGATACACAACTGGCAGACAGAGGCATTGTTCTTCCCAAATGGGCTTCATTGGCTACTGGTGAAGCAATAATGGTATCCACAGTGAATGGGACAGCTGTGGGACATCAGTGGGAAGGGGGGCTTCCTGCCCCTTTAAGCATCTGTGGTCTCTACATACAAACCTGATAGAGGGAAAAATGACTAGTTTTACATTTACGTTTACATTGGCTCCTGCTTCTTTCTTGTACAGAAATCATATACCAAGTCATTTTGTTTTGTTTTGTTTGTTTGTTTTTTGTTTTTTGGATTTGGTTTTTTTTTGAGTCAGGATAAAAAAACCCTGGCTGTCCTGGAACTCACTCTGTAAACCAGGCTGGCCTCGAACTCAGAAATCTGCCTGCTTCTGCCTCCCAGAGTGCTGGGATTACAGGCATGAGTGTCCTGCCACTGCTGCCACCACCACCACCACCTGGCTTGCCAAGTCATTATTAATTGCTCAGTGTCAAGTTGCAAGGGAGCATTTGTTAGGATTCTCTCTAGGCTCCACCCCACCGTTACCTGGCAACAGCCAGGTAGGCCTGGCCTACTATAAAAAGGGCTGCTCAGCCCCTCCCTTTTCTCTTCTCTTACTTATCTCTCACCTCTCTCACCATCAGCTTCTCCCTTGTGCCCTCTTGAGCTCTTCTCCCCTCCCCCCCCTCCACGTGGTCATGGCTGCCTGCTGCTTCTCTACTCTCTCTCTCTCTCTCTCTCTCTCTCTCTCTCTCTGCCTTTCTCTGCCTCCACTACCCCCTTAACTTCCACCCTCTGCCCTGAATAAATTCTATTCTATACTATGCCGGTGTGTGGTGTGTGTGTGTGTGTGTGTGTGTGGTCCCTCAGGGGGAAGGAATGCCTTGGCACGGGCCCATTGAGGCACCCCCTTCCCCCCACACCTCCTTATACTTATTCTCTAACTTCTTTCTCTTTTGATGATCACAACAGTATTGATCTGAACAAAGCTCTTTTCTCAATTGCTACTAGCTTTTGAAATTGAAATTGACATTAGGACTTTGAATTCCTTGCAAGAAACAAATGAGAATCGATAAAAAGGAGGTTTCTTGATGATTAAACAAAGAAATTAGTTGGAAAAACTAAAACTAAAAATGGACACCCACAGAGTGGACAAGTATCCCGTGGCAGCCTTGGTCCCTTTCACATGAGATGGCATGTCTTTCCCAGTCCTCCGAGTGCTATCACTGCAATTGGAAACGCTGGTCTGAGACCTCATAATCAGTTCTAGAATCTCAAGTGGAGATGGTGCATGTGAAGAACTTGCCTCCTTCCTACAATCCTCAAGGCCAAAGGCTCCTGAAATGTGTAGTAAGTAAGACACTAAGTGTAGTGTCTTAGTTAGAGTTCTGTTGCTGTGAGAAAGCACTGACCAAACAGACTTGGGGAGGAGTGGGTTTATTTACAGTTCACAGTCCACAAAGAAAAGGAGCCGAGGCCGGAGCCGAGGCCGGAGCCGAGGCCGGAGCTGAGGCCGGAGCTGAGGCAGAGGCAGCTTACTGTTTGCTTCCTGTGCCTTGTTCAGCCTACTTAACTTTCTTTTGTTAAAAAATTATTTGTTTGTTTGTTTGTTTGTTTGTTGTATATAAATACACTATAGCTGCCCTCAGACTCACCCCAAGAGGGCATCAGAGTCCATTACAGATGGTTGTGAGCCTCCCTGTGGTTGCTGGGAACTTACCTCACAATCTCCAGAAGAGCAGCCGTGCTCCTATCACTGCCATCTCTCCAGCTGTCAGCTTACTTTTTTCTGCAGCTCAGGAGCACCTACCCAGAGGAGTCTCTGCCACGATGGGGCGGCCTCTCCACATCGACAGTTAAGAAATTCCTCCATGTACCTGCCTACAAGGAAATGTAATGGCAGCGAGTTCTTAATTGTTGCTCCTTTTTCTCAGATGACTCACAACTTATGTCAAGTTGACAAGAACTAGCCAACACAGTTGACTCCCTGTCAACTTGACACACAAATACATTACTAGTAAACCATAAACTTTCCTTTTCCCCCCCAAAATATAACATTAATATTAACATCACAATATAAAACATCATATAACTTTTAAAGTCCCATAGTCTTTAAACTTTTCAACATTTTTAAAAGTCCAAATTCTCTTTCTTTTTTTTTTTAAAGTTTTATTCATTTATTTAATGTATATGAGTACACTGTAGTTAGATGGATGATTGTGAGCCATCATGTAGCTGCTGGGAATCGAACTCTGAACCTCTGCTTGCTCCTGCCCTGCTTGCTCGAAAGATTTATTTATTATTATTTATGTAAATACACTGTAGCTGTCTTCAGACACACCAGAAAAGGGCATCAGATCTCATTACGGATGGTTGTGAACCACCATGTGGTTGCTGGGATTTGAAGTCAGGACCTTCAGAAGAGTAGTCAGTGCTCTTAACCACTGAGCCATCTCTCCAGCCCGGCTCCCAAATTCTCTTTCAAAGTCCAATGTGTCTTTTAAAAGTCTCTCAACTGTGGGCACCTGTAAAATATAGAAACAAGTTACATAATTTCTTATTTCAAGACAGAATAACCTGGGCACAGTCACAATCTGAACAAAGCAAAACCAAACTGTAACACTGTACATGCAGCGACATCCTTTCTTTGCTTCCTGCTCTGCTGGGTGTGAGTAGGTGAAGCAGAGCTGCAGGCTCCTGCTGGGAACCCACCACCCGCTGCCAGCCCACCACCCGCTGCCAGCCCACCACCCGCTGCCAGCCACCACCACAGCGTCCCTTCTACCAGGGACTGAACCCTCAAACTGTGAGCCTAATCACTTCTCCTACCTTAACTGCTTCTGTCACATGCTTGGTCATAGCCACAGAAAAGTAACTAATATGCATACACTGTATCACCCTTTCATGGTTGATGTAACAAATGCCACACATTTAGGAGCTTAAAACAACGTAAGTGACACTTACCACTCTGGTGGTCAGAGGTCCAAAGTCAGTGTCACTGGGCTGGGGTCATGGGATCATGGGGTTGGCTTCTTTGTGAGGCAGGAGGGTCAACTTTTTCCCAGTCTTTTCTGGTTTTGGAAGCTGTGTTTCTAGGATTGTGTTCCTACCAATCCAAAAAGACACAGTATCAAACTGCCTTTACATTCTTACCTCTTTACCCATAGATAAGTCTTTTGCTACTTTGTGGGTTGTTTTTTCTTCCACCCTTTTCTCACTCTTTCAAGTCCCTAGCACTAGAAAAAAAGGACAGACTGGAAAGAGGGCGCTGTTATCATTAAACTGCTTTCTGCTGGTTAGGGGCATAAGGTTCCCTGGGGAAGTTCTATCTTCATAGTCAGGATATCTAATTCCTTCTTCTTTCTTTTTCACATGCAACTATTTACAAACTACAACAGACAGCAGCAACCAATTCCCAACAACCAAACCACCTACTGGGGCTTGAGCATTTATATATGTTCTGAAAAGTCCCCAGAATTCTAAACATCAATTGCGGAAACTGTCTGTAGCTGGCAAAATCACACCCCTCCTAGAGCATGAGGCCAATCATAGTCAGCTGCTGTGGACAATCTGAAGCATCCCCATATCCCATAGCTGAGATTAAACTGAAAACACATTCTTTTTATTAGATATTTTCTTTATTTGCATTTCAAATGTTATGCCCCTTCCTCATTTCCCCTCTGAAACCCCCTATGTCATCCCCCACTACCCCTGCTCACCAACCCACCCACTCCTGCTTCCCTGTCCTGGCATTCCCCTACACTGAGCCATCGAGTCTTTTCAGGACCAACCAAGGGCCTCTCCTCTCATTGATGTCTGACAAGGCTATCCACTGCTACATATGTGGCTGGAACAATAGGTCCCTCCAAACACATTCTTATCTCTGCATGTGTGTGTGTGTGTGTGCGTGTTTTAAAGAAAACTAAATTCTCACATTCTCACTGCAGTTCAGTGCAGCTTTTAACTCTTATCAGAGGGTTTTGTTTTTTGCAGTGAACATTGATTAATATAGAGAGCTAGCTAGCCAGACTTCAGAGAGTAAGTGAGTAACTGTGCTCAGCCCCAGATGGGAATACCTATGTCACACACTTCACGTGGCTTAGAGAACATCGAGGACGAGGCTGGAAAAGGCGAAGAGCCAGAATGGCTATGAAGTGCCGTCTTCTGCACATAACAGGGCTCTGTCTACACACACGGATCACAGTGGCTCTGGGTGACCAAGCCAGTCAAAACTCTCACACAGGTGAAAGAGGGCCTTGGAAACCCCACCCATAGCCAAGAAGCTTTGGCACCTGAAGACTGCTGGTGTGGGGACAGCCAGTTTTCTTAAGGGAAGTGGTATCTGTTGTTGCCCATGCACATGTGGACAACCTTGATTGGACTCAGTGGGCTATTAAAGGAGAGTATGAAGTTGGGAAGGGGACATGGCAGGGAGGTCTGAGAGGGGAAGAGTGTGGGGTTGATTTGATCAATATACACTGTCAACCTGAACAAAACTCTCAAAGAATGAATCATGTATTTAAAACAGAACCTCCACTGGCTTCTCGGCCCTGGAATAAAAGGGCAAAGGCAGTTTCACATGACCTGAGGGCCTTCGCACTCCTCTTCCTGCGTCCCTTCTGCTTTTCTGGTCTCCAAGCTGGCTTTGGTCACGCTGGCCACCTTTTTCCTGTTTCCTGACTATGCCGGGCCTGCTCCGTCCTAAGCCCTCAGCCTACAGAGCCCCTCCGCGGGATTTCTCTTTCTTTCTCATGTCTTTACAAAATGCTGTCTTTTTTTGGTGATGAAAGGATAGAAAATACAGCCTAACTCTCTAAGGACCCCAAGAAGTCAGAAGTTTAAAAGGCTATCTCGCTCCAAGGAAGCTCTAACTCCAGCCTTCTAAGGAGCCCCAAACACTTCACATTCCAGAGCCTGCTCTTTGTTAGAAACTAGGTGAAAGGTCGCATTCCAGAGCCCACCCTTTGTTAAGAGCTAGGCAAAAAGGCCTAGAGTAGGTGATCCTGGCCCTGTAAGGTAACTGGAAATGTACTAATTATCTGCTTATCTTGCTTCTGTAAACTGCTTACATCATTACCCCCACCCAGGAGTTCAGGCAGCTATAGACCTCCAAGAAAATAGGAAACTAATTGGTCCACAGAGTGCGGGACCAATAATTTAAACTGATAATTTAAACTGATTGGCCTAAAAACTATGGAGTGGTACAAATCAATTGGCTCGCACTATGCGGGCTCTCGATGCTAAGGAATGATTGGTTTGTGATTCTCGGGCTTTGTTGTAAACTTATAAAAGCTGTCCCATTTCTGTACTTGGTGTCCACAGTCCTTTACCCCTGTGCGGTGTACGACTGTGGACCCCAGAGCCTCTGGAATAGAAATCCTCTTGTTATTGCATCAAGACTGTTTCTCGCGAGTGATATGGGTGTCGCCTTCTGAGGTGTGGGGCGCTGGGGCACCCTCGATTATCAGGTCTTACATTTTGTTGGGTTAAAGAAGCTCTGACTACTCCAGTTTTAGGGTCTCCCTATCACTCTCTACATGTCCTTCTCTGACTTATTTTTTCCTACTATTTTTACTGCCTTTTTTCACCACTCAGAAAGGAATTCATGTTTGCTTCATTCATGACTGGATATCCAGCTGTGGACCAGGCCTGCTTATTATGGAAAATAAATGCTTACTGAACACACAAAAGAATTCTCAGTCACATCTGCAAAGTGTCTTTTGCCATAAAAGCCTGCACTCGTGGGACTGGGACTTGGGCATCTTTGTAGAGGTCATTCATCAGCAGGCCACACACTTTAGTCTCAACGGATGCACAACAATGCACAATGGGCAGTTCACTTCCTGACATAACCAGGCTGAGCTGTGCAGAGCGCAGGGAGCTTTGCTGTCTCCATGAGGACTGCAACGCTGAGAAGGCCACTGAGCGCTTATGTGAAGAGAGACGGACGCTGCCTCGTCCTCTGAAGCCAGTGGACTACCCAGTCAGAGAAAGCGAAGATCATGTGATTGTCACCTGAGAGCAAGGGTCTCCCTCTGTCCTGCTTACTACCTCTGCGACTGAGCCAGACCCCTGTCGGTTACTGCTGTCACCTAAGGCCCTAGGTCACATCTACACTGGGGCATTATGGACTCAAATAGAAACAAGGTCATGTCTACACAGGGGCATGGTGGACTCAAATAGAAACTGTTTCACCAAGCTTAATTTTGCCATTTAACCCAGCGTCACACTGTTCTGAGAAATGTTATTCTCCTGTGAAGTAAGTGCTCCCTAAGGTGAACCTGAGGGCATTTTTTTTTCAGCCTCACAGCTGCAGATATTAAAACACAGTCTCACAGATTACAAATCACCACAAGCCTTGACAAGGGCTGGAAGGAAGGTGGGAAGGAAAGGGTTTTTAAATGTGCATCAAGATTGTGACTAGAAAGGTACTTACAACTGGCTTGTTTTTACAAACAGGCGGTCTAAAGAATGGTGAATAATGTTTGCCTTTCACACCAGATAAAGTCGTTTAAGATGAAAACCCCCTTTGAGTTGCTAATGCTTGTGAAGGCTTGGAAATGCAGTTCTGGGTCCCCTCTGAGTGTGGGAATGAGATCTCTCCCTTGCAAGCTTTCCAAAGGGAAAAGAATCTGTGTGACTAGAGGAGCCAAGAGGAGGCCCCAGGGAGGGCCAAGCCTCACAGGCCTTTGCAGAAAGTCAGGGTCTCAGGGAACAGCTCATGTTTCTGTTGGAAAGGAAAGGCTGAATAGTGACAAGTGTCAGTGGCCCTCTGGAAGGCAGCTCCTGTCCTGGCTACACCACTTTTGTCTGCTTTTTAACATGGAAGGTTTGCTGCTGGCTTGGAGTCTTGGGTCTTTAGTCAGCATGATGTGCTGACTAAAAATGCAGGGCACAGCTAGCCTTCTAGGCTGAAGACTGGCAGGCCATACTGGCTATATGAGAAAACAGTAGTACTGATGGGAGCGTCCTGTTGCTTCCTGTGTGTTAGTCAGATGCAGACACCTCTCAGAAACAATTAGCACAGAGTTATGTTGTCATTGCTCTAAGATCTCATTGTCAGAGCCTAGCTCTCCTTGTCTCTATGTCTCTAGCATTCAGCATGGAGCCTGGCTCATAGCTGCAGCTCACACACATTTATTGAATGTGACAGTGTTTCTAACTATCACGCTCTGTGACTAGCAAGGAGGGTGATTGCACTCCATAAAAATGCAGTTAACATTCCCAAGCCTGATTTTCCTCCATAAAATGACCATCTAATCTTGTCTCCGAGGCTGGGTCGAAAGTTATCCCCTGTACTACACTGGGACATGAGGGTTGGCATTTCAGGTCAGAGTTCTGTGTTCTCACAGAGCGCAGCTGACTGGTGGTCCAGAGCTGGGATCCCAGCATGGGGAGGGGGGAGACCCAGACAGAAAAATAGAGGAGGATGACAGAGGAGGGCAGTCTCGTGTACACACACACACACATACACACACTCAAACACACACAGAGATAGTCACCCCACTCACACACAGAGACATATACACACTGCTCACACACAGACCACACACTGTCTGCTGTCTGTCTGTCTCTCTCTCTCACACACATACACACACACACACACACACACACACACAGAGAGAGAGAGAGAGAGAGAGAGAGAGAGAGAGAGAGAAGGCTAGGGGTCATGTTGAAATTGGCAAACCCTAAATCTTAGATCCTTAGCAGGTGGGCAGGAATGCCTGTTTTTAAATGCTGCTTTGCCTCAAAAACCTTTTCCAACGGTGCAAGGCCCCTTATTTGGGGATTCTGGCTGGAAAGAAGGTCAGCAGACTATAGATTCTTCTCCTCCAATGTACAATTTGGTTCCTTTCCAGCATGCACATTATTGTGAGCGCCTCTGTAATACTGAGGCCTCACTGGGTCATTCTGCCTTTTTTTTTTTTTGATCATCTTCCTTGATAATATTTGCACACTGACTGGGAGCTAGGAGCTGGATAGATCCCTGACAGACAGACAGGGAAAGGGACCTCAGCTAGATAACAACGGTGACAAACTTCCATCTTCTTTTTTGAAAGGAGAAAGGCCAGTGTCATCCCCAGGTCTCAGAGCTGTTACAGCTGGTCTCTTTTATGGAGCTTCTGGGTTTTGACTTAAGGTCTTCATGCTCACAGAGGAAGCACTGTACTGGCAGAGTCCTCTTCCCTGCTCTGATTCTGGGCTTCTTAAAGTGGACATTGTTCAAATACCACAGCCTTCGTCTCCTTCACTGCCCCAGACTCCACAACAGTGGACTAGAACACTGCACTAGGACAAACACCCTATGAGGACATGTACTCCAGGGGTCTCCCAGTTCCAGGATGACAGAAATGGAGGAGAACAGATAGGTCCGACCTCAGAGCTGAGTTCACACTTTTCCCCAGGCCAGGTGTAACCTTTGCTCATACAGCAGGGGGATGAATGTGTGTATTTTCCTCGTCTCCTCAAGGCGCCCACATCAGTTCTGTGTGAGTTGCTCATGTGTCTGGACCCCGGTGCCGTGCTGGCACATGCCTTCTTTCCAGTCTGTGCAGGGCACAATTGGCTGAGTTTTAAGGAGAATGCTCAACTTCATCACTCGTGGAGGAGCTCACCTGGAGAGCACATCTGGGGAACACAGCTGGGGAGCACGGCTGGAGAGCATGAAGACTCCGTGCTGCTTGCCTCCCCTTGTCAGTCCCTGAAGCACTGTGCATCTTCATGAGGAGACCTTCCGGGGAAAGCCAGAGGATAGACCCACTCTGTTGTTTGGCCTGGAAGGCTGTAGAGGCGACTAGGATGGGAGCCTCAGGCACAGGCCTCCCTAAGGCTGTAGAATTAGAGGACACTCATTCCATATGCTGTCAGGCTGAGGGTGGTCATGAGAGCACCAAGGGCCATTGGTCAGTGTTTTAGTTTCCTTCAAGTCCCTAGGATGATAGCCCAGCGAGCCTGGAAGGAACTGAGAAAGGCTTTTTGGTCCTCCCCTTGGAGGGAGCACTCCCAGGTCACTGGCACGAAGATAAGGGTCCTTGGGGATGGAGTCACACTGCAGGAGGGCAGGATTGCTGGGGTACAGCTTGGAGAGCGATGGCGACACAGACCTGGGATAGAGATAGGATACTGTCCAGTGAAGAAGTCCTAGTCCTGTGGGGTGCAGGGTCCCTGTCATACTGGCCCGGGCAACTGGGTGATGTGTGGCTTACAACAGCTGCTCTGTCTGACACCTGCTATCCTGAGCACAGGACTATGCTCTTGTGGACGTGTGGTCAGGAAGACTATAATGGCTGCCCTTCAGGCCTCAAGCAGAGGGATCCTCAAGCAGAAGGATGCTCCCCTCTGACCCGGGGAATGATGGGTCATCAAGGCAATGGGCACCTGGGTCAGCACATGTGGGAAATATGGATGGTAGGATAGACGACCCTGATGGCTATTCTAACCCCAGAACAAGGCTGCTTTTGTCTCAAAGCAGGCTGAGCTCAGAGTAAGGCTGCTGTTACCTCAGGGTAGAACCAGAAAGAGTTATCAAACCCTTACTACAGTCTATCTTAGGGTGTGATCCCATTGTCAAGAATGTTATTTTTAATCATTAAAATCACATTTATTAATTTACACACACACACACACACACACACCACAGTGGGTATATGGTGGGCCAGAGGACAATATGAGGGAGTTGTTTTTTTCTTTGTGTCATGTGGGTTCTGGGTATCAGACTTAGGTCATTAGGGTTGGTGCCAAGTACCTTTACCCAAGGTGCCATCTTTGCCAACCCAACAATGCCAGGAGGGTAGGCTCTGACCATCAAGAGTGTAATCTCTGGTTTCTCATACTGCCTTTTACAGATAGCCAGTCCTAGCAAGAAACAACTCACACTACAAAAGGTTGCTCATAAAGCAATGAAATATTCACATAGCCACCCAGATATGAGCCCACACAGGTGTCTCACATAAAAATACATAAAAATCCAGGGCACAGTGACACTGAACCACTCCTCAGTGCCTACATAGAAGTCCCCCCCCCCCCCATACAAGCACTGTCCTCCCTCATGCCTGTGTAGTTTTTGTCTACTGCCTTGAATACTCAGGATACACTGTAGTATGTCTAATAAACTCCCATCTTCTGCCTTTCTCTGGCCTGGATGAATTTGTTCACTGCATGCATGTCCCCTCAAGGCAGGAAAGGTGACCATCAAACAGGAGACCCAGCAGAAGTGCTCTGGTGTCCTGCTACCCTCCTCTGTTCTCTCCTCTTTCTGTTCTCTCCTTGCTTGCACTGGCCGTGGTGGGGACAAATTGGCTGTTCCCCTCTACTCTCTGGAGAGGCTGTCAGAGGAACTTCTTAATCAGGACACTACCCCTCTCCCCACCAAGGCCATTATAGGAGAGAACAGAGCCGGTATGGGCAGCTGTAACTAGACGCCCTCCATAATTAGTTGGCCACCCACGGAGAGCTACTTAAAGCTATTTGGGTCGTCAGTTAGCTCAAGCGAGGCATTGTAGTCCAATGAATGGGAGGCTTTGAATAGAAGGGAAAGCAGCCCTACTGGGCCCAGGATGGAGGGTGGGAAAATCTGCATAGACCTGGTCAGCTAGGCGGCACCCTCTTGCTATGTCTCTTGCCAGGGCACCCACCCCATACCCCAGCGCTCTTAATACCTCAGCAACAACTTGGTATGTTTTCAAAAACTTGGAGTCAAATATTCTTTTTTTTTTAGAATGTTTTTATTCTTTGACAATATCATATGTGTATGCAGTGTATCTTGATCATATCCACCTCCAATTTTCTCTTCCACAAAAGTTTCTTATGAATTTCTTATAAATTTATGAAATTTCCATTGAAACTTTCTGTATTCATTTTCTAGATTATGAAGGGGCTATATCTCTCCTCTCCTTCCTCCCCTCCCCCTCCCTGTCTCCTCCCCTCCCCTCCGCTCTCCTTCATGTGTTTCATAGCCAGGGCCTGTGGAACAGCAGGAGTCTCAGAGGCCGAGGAGGACTTCCGTCCAGTGGAAGGTGCCCAGGTGGAGGGGCTAATTTCTCCCTGGCATACATCTTTGCATTTCAAAGCTGGAACTGGGAACACACACTTCTAGTTGAAGAGACTGTGAGAGACAGAGGGAGGACCAGCTGGGGATGCTGTGAGGAGGAGTTAGCCTGTGTTCAGGGGCACAAGTCCACGTTCTAAAGGCACAGGGGAGATGTGCAGAGAGAGGTCAGGAGAGTGGCCACCACTTTATTTTGGATTATTTGGGAATCTGACATCATGCACCCCAAACTCATCTCTCAGTCTTCTCATGTCTGTTCCATTTCCCCATGCACTCACCCACAAAGAGAATAAGAATAAGAATAAGAGGAGAAAAGAAAAAACAAACAAAACACAAAGTTTTGTTATCTAGGTAGGAGCATAACCAGCCCCTTCCCCAAACTTCTCTCCCCAAGGGAAGTTGCGTTTTCCTCCACTTGCACCCACTCCAGAAGCCATCAACTGGGGAAGCCATGCAGATGTTGAAGATGGGCAGGGCCAGCTGTTCTGCACACGATGGCCGCACCACTTTATGCTGAACTACATTTAAGATGGTTAACATGGCAATTTTATGCCATGCATATTTTACCACAATGAAGAGAAGAACAAAAAACAAAACACATTTCAAAAGGTTATACAAATTAGAGAAAGCTCTTTGCAGCTTCAGGACTCAGGCAGGGCAGAGACAAGTCTGGGAGATTTAGGAATTCCCCCTCTGTCTTAGTTAGGGTTCCCATTGCTGTGAAGAGACACCATAATCAAGGCAACTCTTATGGAAGGCAATATTCAATTAGGACTTGCTTACAGGTTCAGAGTCTCAGTCCATTATCATGAAGGCAGGAAGCATGGTGGCATCCAGGCAGGCATGGTGCAGAAGGATCTGAGAGTTCTATATCTTGATCCAGTTGTGTCCAGAAGACTGACTTCCAGGCAGCTAGGGGGAATGTCTCTCAAAGCCCAGGCCCACAGTGATACTCTTCCTTCAACAAGGCCACACCTCCTGATAGTGCCATTCTGTGGACCCAGCATACTCAAACCACCACACCCTCCACAGAGAGGAATGTGGCAACTTTCAGAGTAGAGAATGAACTGCTGGCACAAGTCATGACATCCTGGGGCTTTCCCTTCAAGCTTGAGTAAGTTATTTTACCATTACAATTGTCTACTAATTGTCTACTATATAGACTTTGGTTAACACGTCATGGAGGTTGGAGCTGGCTGGGAAACAGGCTTTCATACAAGAGCCCCTTCCAAGCACATGAAGATACTTGGTAAAGACTCAAAAACATGTAGGAATTAAGACCTTGTAGAGAATTCCCTGGTGGAAAAAGATTCAAAGTCACAGGTGAGAACCAGGTTGGGAATTTCATGGCCTGTGAATGCTCAGGACTCTGGTTCTACCTACAGGAAGAAAGACAGGGTAATCCATGTTGCTATATTTTCTCAACCCAATTACCCGGTAAAAGAAACCTCAACTCAATCAGTAACAATACAAGCTATAAGCCTAGATTGGGCAGATCTCCCACTACACTACTCTATTTCCATCTATATTATCCCATATAACTTGCGGTTTCTCCAGGCCACCAGCTTCTCTCCAGCCTCTGTGTAGATCCTCCATAGCTCCTCCCCCTTCCCCTGTTGATCCTTTTCTTCTCCAACTCTCAGCTCCTCTTCTTTCCTCCTGCCCAGTCATTGGCTCTAGCCTTTATTTGAAAAGTTAAGGTGGGGACACTTGTATACTTGATTAACATCTCATCTGCAGCCCCTCCCAGAAGTGAATTAGCACCAAAATACAAGCCCAGGACCATCCACAACACATCTGTAGATGGTCTCTCTCCTCCACTGAAAACACTGTGCTTAGGACAGACTTGGGGTTTGGCATTCATCTGTCAGGAAGGGCTACCTATCTTTAATTCTGGGGCTAGGAAGACTTACATATCCGAATAAGGTCAGAAGCATGGTCTCTGTCTTAGGTGATTTTGCAATAGGCTGCCATGTATAAGCTGAGGAATTAAGGTATAAAACTGATCCAGGAATGCTGAGTCCAGGGCACTTCATGAGATTTCTACATGTGTCAGAGTAGGTGCTAGATTGTAGTGAAATGGCTCACACCTCTGCTAATCTCACGCATTGTGTGAGTAAAGGTCCCATGAGCAGGTGATTGGATCCAGCAACTAAGACAGAGTCCATCTGAGGAAGCAATCTGGATCAAGTGTTTATGTGTGCCCTCGAGTGTTCACACAGAAAAGAGTCACTAAAAAACATGCCTGTCTGTGTTATTTGGTTACTTGAGATTGGAACTCAGGTCACTGTGCTAACTCAGCAAGCCCCTCACACACTGAGCCATTCCCCCAGCCTCCTGTGCCTCCTTGTTAATAAGGTTTTCTTATTATCAAGAGGAGAAACAAACAAACAAACAAACAAACAAACAAACCCAGAGTGCTAGAGCCCACACAGAGAAAGTAATGTGTTTGCAGCCCCATTTATGTGAACTGTCTGTAGCTGCTGGAGACAGAAACCAGACACATGCTGGATTCGTTAGCCCCACCACTAACCACAGCATTAGGGATTCAAAAGGTTCTTTTGCTAATCTGGTTAGATCAACACTGTGGACATTCTAGACAGTATTCCTCAGATCTGTGGTCTGAAAAACGTCTCTTCACTGAAGGACTCTCCTCGGTTCTATACCTGCTGGGCCAGCAGACTGCTAGGAACACGAGCAGGAAACTGGGTTAGGGACAAAAACTTACTACTGAGAAATACCAGCCAGCAATGTCACAAATGCTACATGCAGACAAGCCCTACATCAAGTATTCAGGACACAAAACCTTGGCTGAGAGCCATTTCTGAATGAGCCAAAAATAATTGCCCCAGAGGCTTGGGGTAAAGCCAAGGAAGGCATAGAGTAGAGCCACAGAAACTTGAAACCTGGAAATGCATCAGCCCGGGAGTGGGTCCCTTCTGTCCCTACCCTACCTAGAAGGAAACTTCAAGGGAGACAATAGGCTACCTACTGTGTGCAGGTCAAATGGAGAAGACCCTTTACTGGCCATGGTGTGGCCACGTTGGCTGAGAGCTGTGAAGTTTCATTGACTTTGGAGGATACTTCAAATGAGGTAGATGGAAGGAAGGAGTGCCACTTAATGTAAGTCAAGTTATACAACTGTTCCTTAACATAAGACCTGGACAGCATTGATAAATATGTCACAATGTGACTATATCAGGAGTTGAAATGTACTCACTGGGGCTAGAGAGATGGCTCAGTGGTTAAGAGCACTGACTGCTCTTCCAGAGTTCCTGAGTTCAAATCCCAGCAACCACATGGTGGCTCACAACCATCTGTAATAAGATCTGATGCCATCTTCTGGCATGTCTGAAGACAGCTACAGTGTACTTACATATAATAAATAAATAAATCTTAAAAAAAGAAAAAGAAAATGCACACATTACACATATTCTACAGAACACTACAGTTGAGCTAACAGTCTACCTCAAATTTGCTCAAAATACAGTAGCCTAAAGCCCAGCAAAACCATCTAGCATGAAACTCCCCTTTATAAGAGAATACTGAGTATACTGTAAGATTAGTTGGGAACAGTACTGAACGTGATAGAATGGCTATATAGGCATACTTTCAATCCACCTTACAATTGGAAAATCATGACTCAGGGATGGTCTGTATATACCCCAAACACTTCACTAAGGCCTGTGGGGGACATTCTCAGTGTCTTAGTTTCCCTTCCTGTTGCTGTGATAACACATTCCAACAAAAGCAACTTAGGAGAAGGGTCCATTCTGCTCACAGTTCACAGTCCGTCATGGCGGGGAAGTCAAGGCAGAAGGAACTTGATGGATTTTGGTCACACATCTGCAGTCAGGAAGCAGAGATGCATGCTTGTGCTGAGCTCCTGTTCTTCTCCTGTGGTCCAGAACCCCATGCCAAGGAACTGTTCCATCCAAAGTGGGTGAGTCCTCCCATCTGAATCAACCTAAAATATGGGAATCCTTCAAGGCATGCCCAGAGATTAGCATGACCCAGATAATCCATTGCAGGTGTGCCTGGAGGTTTGTGTTTTAGGCAAGTCTGGATCTTGTTAAACTGTCAATCAACACTAACATCAACAGCACACTTGGTGGGCTTGTCTTCAGTAGACTGCTGAGTTGTGTACAATATTGTAAAACTTAGGATAGAAAGTAATTGAGCGAAGTTAAGAGATTTGGAGGAGCAGGAAGAGGAAGAAACAACCATTGGTCAACTGCAACCAGAAGGTCCATCTTGGAGGGAAAAAATGTCTTTTGGAAAATCTCAGAAATCCATTTGATATATAATGAATAATATAATGTAATGCAATTTAATATAATATTCATCTCTACCTTTTCATAACTATTCAGTAAATTCAACATTGTGTACCCACATTTTTTAGAGTCTGTAGGTGAGTTTTATGGTGCAGTGTTTAGCTTTGTATCCACTAATCTGGCACTTGAGCTACATAAACATAAAAATCCATAATAATAATAATAATAGTGATAGCAATAATAACAATAGTAATAATTAAAGCAGTAACAGTACTAATAAAAACAGTAATAGTAAAAAACAATGTAGTGGTAATGGTGATATTAACAACAGCAGTTAGAGTAGTGTCCTGGCTGATTTTTTTCAATTGAGGAATTACCTCTATCAGATTGGACTGTGGGCGTGTCTGTGAAGACTTTTCTTGATCAAGGATTGACATGGGAGGACCCATCCCACTGTGGGTGGTGCCATCTCTTCTCAGGTTGTCCTGGGTGCTACAAGAAAGCAGGCTGGGCAAACCATGGGGCAAGCAGAGTTCTTCCATGGCCTCTGCTTCAGTTCCTGTCCTGACTTCTCTTCATGTTGGACTACAAATGGTGGTAAGTTGAAATAAACCCTTCTTCTTCAGGTTGCTTTAGGTCATGGTGTTCATCACAGCAGGGGTAATGATAGTGACTGTAATGTCAGTGGTAGTAACAGTGACCATTATTGTAATAGTGAGAATAACAGTACTCTTCTGGTGGTAGCGACAGTGATATTAATAGTGATCGTAACTGTAACCTAGAGACACTGGCCATTATTGTAATAGTAAGGATAATAGTACTCTTCAGGTGGTAGTGGTGATACTAACAGTGATTGTAACAGTAACAGCAGCAGTAAGGAGGACGGTGCAGTGGCAACGTGGACAGAGACAGTAACAATAGTATCGTGGTGGTAGTAATACCACTAGTGGGACAGCCTTCACTGAGCCATGTGTGTGCCCCTTTGTCCAGTGAAGGACATCCACGGGCAGTACAAGGTAAGCTCTTGGCGAGACTTGTCTCTCTTCTAAGTGACAGGAGGTGCTGGCAGCTGGCTTACTAATTAGCAGTTTTTATTGCAGTAAAATATACACAGCATAAAATTTTCCCATCAAATTATTTTAAGGTATATAATTCAGTACGCCCGCAGTGCTGTGGAACCATCACCACTGCCTGAACTTTCCCTTCATCCCCAAAGGAAACTGCGTGCCCACTACTCAGCCACCCTGTCTGCCCTCTCTCTTCCCACAGACTGGAGGGTGCTGGCCACCTTATACCTTTTTCATATGCTTTAATGGATAAGAAACCTTGTAGAACCCTCTGGAGCAAAGGATGAGAAGAACCCTAGTTGACGGGACAGTCTTTCTCAGTTCATCCCCAAGTGCTTGCTGCTGTGGGGCAGAGTGAGACAAGTGGGGCAGGGCAGAACAGGAGGATTTGAAGGACACCAATATGCCACCACACAGTCAGATCATTTTTGCATCTGGTTGACACTGTCCTCTCTTAGGGTGCCAGGCATGGCATAAACTTGTTACGCAGTTGAGTATGCCTTGGCCCTTCTGTCTCTGTCTCTCAAGTGCTGGGATTATAGACTCTGCCACCACAACCATCTTTTGTGTCTTTGAGGTGGAAGCTGTGGATTTTGCTTGGAAAGCAAGCTCTCCACCAATAGAAATGTGTCCTTAACTCTAGACTGGGTTTGTTTGGGTTTTTTTTCTTTTTACGATTTTACTTTTGGTGTGTGTGTGAGTGAGTGACTCTGTGTGTGTGTGTGTGTGTGTGTATGTGTGTACATGCTCACCTAAGAAGGCCAAAAGAGGGTGTTTGAGCCTCTGGAGCTAGAGTTACACCTGACAGGGTGCTGGAAACTGAACACCAGTCCTTTGCAAGAGCAGCAAGCAATCTTAGCCTCTGAACCATCTCTCCAGCCCACAGACTGGATTGTTGATATTCCTCTGCTCTTCCTTGACCAGCAGCAATGCTCACCCACCTCTGTGTCTTGAAAGATGCACAGGCTATTTAGGGAACATGTTTTAGACTGGAGGCAAGAAAAGGACATTGTGCTGGGTATTTGTAGCAGGAGCATTTGGGCATCATTCTGTTTTAAAGTTGCTGGCTTCAAAGCCTAGAAAGTTAATACTATTCTTGTCAAACTTACACATTTTCCTTCTTCCTTATGTGATTTTGTTCAGTGACTTTGTTGTTATGAAGTGAGTACTTGTGCCCCTACAAACTCATATATTGAAATCCTTTCCCCAAATGGTGGCATTCAAAGCTTTGAGGGTGATTGGATCACAAAGATGGAGCCTCCCTGGATGGGATTAGTGCCTGACCAAGCCCGTCCAGTCACTCAACAGGTTCTCCAGCACAGGAGCAAGGATTAAAAAGAAAAAAGACAATTATACAATGCTGCAGCATGACCCCAGCCAATTCTTGGACTGAAGGTAGGTTTAATTTTTTCCAATCTGCTTTTATACCATTTTAATTACATGCAAGTACTAAGGCCAATAGTAGTACAATGAGGAACAAGCAGGGCAATAAACACAAAATAGTCAAGGCTATAAGTAAAGTTCCACGATTACTTCAGTGACAGCTATTTCCAAGAGCTTGTCAAAATGACCAATATACCTGAGCCCACTTCCTTATCCAAGCCCAAAATCTTGCCTGAAGCCTACTTCTTTTGCTCTACCCTAAGATTAAAATTCCTGCCTTAACCTACTTCTCTGTTATAACCTAAAGTTGGATTCTTGCCTGAAGCCAATTTCCTTGTCCTTGGCCAATGTCAGGTTCCTGCCAGGTGGCACGGCACCCCAATAAGGCTCTCTGCAAGTGGCCTCATAAGAAAGGCCTCGAAATGCTCTCTAACATTCTCTCTGCCATGCACAGATACCGCAAGGAGTTGGCAGCCTCTGGGGCCCCTGCTGGGAGCCACCACACTTTCAGCATGTAAAACTGTGCCCTATAAGAGGTTACTCTTTGAGCCCCAGCTTGTGGTATTATTCTGTTACAACACCAAGGATGACTGAACCATCAGTAACAAATAGGTGGGTGGAGAATCAAACACCATTCCCAGACAGTGTCTAACTATGATCCTCTTCCTGATGGTTGACTATCCAGGAAAGACTCCATCCAACCCAGTAGGGCTTCCTGGAGTAGCCTTCTGCCAGCAATACCTGCTGGGTCAGGACTGGGATGCCAGGGTGAAAAGCATCCCTGAAGCAACACAAGCTGAGAACCTTGTCCCAGTGCTATGAGAAACAATTGTTACCCCACAATAAAAGCATTATCATTTCATAATAAGAACACAGGAGACATAGACTCGGGAACTCAAGACAGTTTACTTTATGACCTTGTCAAGTTGGGTGTCAGCCTAAGAATGGCAGAAATGCTGACTGAGTGAAGGAAACAGATCACAAACCCTAACACGTGGCCTTTCTTCCCTTTTTAAATAATTGGGAGGGGTCAATCTCACAGGCCATGTAAGGTTTCTCTTTCCCAGTTGTGTCTGACTTTTTCTCAGCAAAAGACTTGCATGTGTAGGTTGCTCTCTGCAGTTTACATCTTGTTTATTTTAAAGTTTACCAGATCCTTGACCTTGCAGGCAAGCTTGGCTGCTAGTAATTTTCTCCTTTAAACTCTCCCCCTCCCTCCATCTCTCTCTCTCTCTCTCTCTCTGTATTGTGTGTGTGTGTTTGTGTGTGTGTGTGTTTGAGCGCATACACTCAGGCACAGGGTAGCTTAGCAGTTGGCATGGGTGTGGGTGGGTAGTTTGGAGCTTAAATGGCTAGGTCTAGACTAACAGCCTTTCACAGATGTCTGGTACTTTCTGTTCATTTGTAGCTGGATTTACACTGCCTCAAGGCACCTTTGAAAATAAGCCATCAGATTTTGTTTCTAATGAGCCAGTTGCAGTGTGTATGGTTTCACTTGGATCTCTTTTCCCACCCTACCTTAACTCCTGTGCATCAACCTGCATGGCCAGGTCACCGTTCACACCATCAGCATACACGTGACTGCACAGCCAGACGCTCATGGGCCCTGCACACGGCTCACTGCCTTGCTTAAAGCTATGTGCCCTTCTAATGGGTGCCACTGCTGTGTTACGTGTTGAGATGCAGAGGCGAGGGTGAGAGAGCACTGGCTTCCCCTGGTCAGTGTAAACCACTGAGAGCGAAAGCCACTCTAGGAGTCAAGTTCCAGGGGGAAGCGGTCCTTTCTTGGCTGTCTGTGGGGCAGCAGGCTGCAGCGAGGACTGCTTGCCACCCATATACACAGCATGACCTGGCGACCTTGAACAGCTTTGACATGACACAAGTTTTCCACAGCTGCCCTATCACAGGCGAGGTACTGAGGAACAACAACCCCCTGAAAAGCATTTCTAAGTGCTTAGGCTGTCACAGGCTAAGCAGTTTTTCCTCCAGGCTCCCAGTTTTTGCAGGTGCCAGGGAGAAAACAGATTAAACCCGACATTGTCCAGTGCCCTGTGATGCTGATATGATTGCTGTGGCGTTTCAAATTGAGAAACATGAGAACATAATATAGGAAGCAGAATCCTAATTCTGCATTCCCCAGGGAGCTTTTGATAGATGTGAGTAGCAGTCTCTCATGAGAACGTGCCCAGAGGGCTGGCTCTGGGCATAGCTTTCTGAATCTGAGAAGAAACTACAGAGCTGGCTGTAGCCTGGAAGAACACCTCTGTTTTCTCGTGAGTTAGGGCTGGGATTTTTACCTTATCTCTTGTGGTCATGTCAACCTTTGGGCCTTGTTTTGCTGCTGTGCACTTGAAGAGTCGGCTTTGCTTTCCTGACTCTCAGTTTTCACTGTTCATTACTAGCTTGATTCAGTACTGACAGGCGAGGTGCTACTGCGGGAGTGGACATGCAGTATGGTGTGGGAGTGGACATGCAGTATGGTGTGGGAGTGGACATGCAGTATGGTGTGGGAGTGGACATGCAGTGTGGTGTGGGAGTGGACATGCAGTATGGTGTGGGAGTGGACATGCAGTATGGTGTGGGGCTGATGAGTCTGGTTGCTAAAGGATGCTTGTCTTAGAAGGCTCAGGAAATATATCCTGAATGAGGAAATCTGGCCTCCATAGACTGTCTAACATGGGGAAATGGATCTACTTCCAGCTAAGGGATGCTTGGTAGACTCAAGTAAGTGCAGGGACACATATCTGCTTCTGCAGAGGGAAGCTCAGTGGCTGCAGCCCCGGGTTTAAAAGGTTGAAGGTCAGCATCCATGCCAACACCTGCTCTGAAGACAGTGGGAAATTTGGGACCCCAAGGGGCTAGCAGGGACTTCACCACCTGCTCTGGCCAAAGGGATGGATATTGGTCCCAAGCATAGAGCAAGATAAAAGAAGGGGAGGCTATGAACTGTAGTTCCCTTTTAAGAGCCAGACTTGTGTTGGAATCTACAGACCAAGTGAGTGATCAGAACTTCCATTTGTGGAGGATTAGAATGTTGCAGATAGAAAGTCAAAATGGTGATGTGCTACTTTTAGCACCTCAGTAGTCAACCATTGCCAACCTCTGTACCTGACTTAACATCCTTTTAACTATCAGGTTATATCTTTGGAACATATTAAGTATGAACATCCACCTGGCTTCTGCCAACCCAAAGCTACTTTCAAGGAGCATCTGAGACTCATAGCAGGGATATCCTTGTAAGATGCTTACCCTGGCCTATTGGAGTTTGTAGCTGAGGAGGTACATATAGTTAGAAGAAAGCCAAAAGACTGATGATCTCTGGCCTTGTAACTCTAACTGTACTAGAAAGGCTAGTACTGGGGGCTAGAAGCTAATGGTTTCTGGAAACTTAGCACTCTCTTGATTAATCTGTGGCTGAAAACTATGGGCTTCTTTTTTTTTTTTTTTAAACTCTCTGTACTTAAATAAGCTCTGGAGAAACTTATCTCCTTGTGCATAAATAAGGGGGGGACATGGAAATCTTTGTTACTGTTCTGTGCTTCAATAAGTGCTAAAAAAAACTCTTAAACTTTAATGCTAGAATAAGCACTGGAGAATTATGAAGAGGATTTATTGCTAGTGTTCCTTTTTCTGGCGAGTCAGCTGGCCAGGTCAGAGACTTGGAGATCATTCATTCTTTTTGAATGGGAAAGAAAATAAAGGAAAAGAAAGAAGTCATTCACATAGATAACACACACACACACACACACACACACACACACACACACACACACACCAGGTGAAGTGAAAAATGGCCACACCACCTTTCTATAATGCTATCAGCCTTTTATAGATTTTTAGACAGAAAGTTCTCTATGTAAGAAAGAATTATCCCATAGAAAAAATGCTACATAAAAGAGGAATTAGAGAAATACATCATTAACAAGTTCAAAGCAGTGTTTCATTCTGTAAGCTCATTGTAAGTCCAAAGCAATAGTTTTTACATGGCCTTGCCTTATTGTAGTACACACTTTTGGCTTCATCCTTGGACCTGAATGTTTTTCCTTGAACACAAATTTGTCCCAAGCCTATTTCTGTTTTTAGTGTAACTATGAAAACTCATTGTTTTTATTAGGCAGCCTTTACTTTATTATGAGTACTGGGCAATTCTATTCTTGACACTAACTTTATTATATTTTTCTAGTAAAACCATCTTAAAACTTTCTTCTTAAAATTGTGTAAATCAAAATCGGAATTATTTGAAACCATTAATCCATCTAAACAACATCAATTCATGAAAGTTCATTTTTATGTTGATCTGCAGGAAATCTGCTCAACAGGGTGGGTTATTGCCCCGGAATCATTTAGCTATGTCATAGTGACAGGAAAAGCATATCTTTATCAAGAAGCAATCCTGAGATGAAGTCTCTCATGACCTTGCTCTCTCAGAGCTCACCCATCATAAATCATGCTAAGATGGCAGACTACCTCCAGGAAGGCCACCTGCTAGCTAGCCTTAGTGTTTCCTAGATAGCTTTTGACATAACATGCTGTAATTATTATTGTTAGTATGACAGGGTCTAGAATCATGTAGAAGACAAAACCTCTGGGCATGTCTGTGAGAGATTCTATATTCGGTTAATTAAAGTGAGAAGCCTTGCTCTAAATGTGGGCAGCACCACTGGCTGGGGATCTGGAGAGAATGAAGGAGAAAGCAAGCTGAGCACCTGCATTCATTTCTCTCTGTTTCCTGGCTCTGAGTGCAGTGTGACACCCCTGCTGCCACAATGTCCCCCTCATTCCTTAGCTTGCTCTGTCACAGTGCCACATCCACATACTGGATGCCACCACCAATGTATTTGGTATGTATATTGTCTCATGACTTCCTATCCTGGGGCTGACTATAAGAAGGTCATGAACTTCTATAGCTGTTAGAAGATGCTATAGAAGCTTATAGAAGTTGCTATAGAAGATGTCCAGAACATCCCAGATCTGTGTCAACCAGATGATGCTGACAAAAAAGTAAGTAAAACCAATGGTTCAAAGGAAGGGTTCTTTGTATGATAGTCACAGCCAAAAAGAGTTCCAGAACCATGGGCTGTTGTTAGTCCAGAACAACAGGTTGTTAGTCTAGAACCACAGGTTGTCAGTCCAGAACCACAGGTTGTCAGTCCAGAACCACAGGCTGTTAGTCCAGAACAAGAGGCTGTTAGTCCAGAACCAAAGGCTATAGTCCAGAACCACAGGCTGCTAGTCCAGAACCACAGGCTGTTAGTCCAGAACCACAGGCTGTTAGTCCAGAACTACAGGCTGCAAGTTCAGAACCACAGGCTGCTAGTCCAGAATCTGAGGCTCTTCTGCAAGGATGTGTCCAGCAACTGTAGCAATCTCAGATTGTCACATTCTTGCCATCAATCACTATGATCAAAGACTATTGTTTTAAAATGCCCTCATTTTTATCTTTAAAGTTTGCCTATATATCAGTCTCTTTTAATCATTTACTATACATATTGCTTTTCTGTTACTGTAATAGACTAGTTGGAAACAAAGCCATTATGAGGAAAAGGGTTTATTTTGGCTTCCATTTCAAGAGATGATATGGCCCATCACGTCAAGGAAGGGCTTATCAGCAGAGGGGGAAATCATATCCATCCACACACAGGAAGGGAGCAGAGCAAGAGCAAGAGCAAGTGAGAGCAAAAGAAAGAGAAAGCAAGAGGGAGAGACAGAGAGAGTACAAGACAGAGGGGGGAGGGAGGGATGAGGGGAGAAGGAAGGGCATGACCAGGCTATAAATCTGTAGCCTGTCCACAGTGACCTGCTTCTGCTATCAAGGCTCTACCACTTAGAGGTCCCATAATTCCATAACCCTCCAGACAGTGCCACCCAGGAGGGATCAAGGTTTCAAATACATGAAACTATGAGGACATTTCTCATACAAATCCCCACATTTACTGTGTCACACATTTCCCCAAATAAATACAAACATCAGTATTCCTTTGAGATCCATCCCCAGAACTGGCTTCCTTCCTCCCTCCCTCCCTTCCTTCCTTCCTACCTTTCTTCCTTTCTCCCTCCCTCCCTCCCTCCCTTCCTACCTTCATTCCTTCCTCCCTCCCTCCCTTCCTTCCTTCCTTCCTTCCTTCCTTCCTTCCTTCCTTCCTTCCTTCCTTCCTTCCTTCCTTCCTTTGTCTGCTTTGTTCATTTATTTTATGTATGTCAGTACAGTGTTGCTCTCATCAGACACACCAGAAGAAGGCATCGGATCCCATTACAGATAGTTCTGAGCTACATCTGTGTGGGGAGCGGGCACGGTGGCCAGTCTAAAATGGCGCCTGGGCTGGTTGCCAAGTCTCATGACTCAGCAATGCTCCCCCACATTCCCCTTTAAGAGTCACGCACGCACTGGAGAAGTGCGCATGCACCCTTTGACGTCATATCAGGCCACTCCCGGGCCATCGTCTCCATCCTACCATGAGCCTCCACGTGGTGGTCGCTGATTGGTGCAGGCTGGGATATATAACTGGGGCAATGGGTTAGGATCGAGGGCTTCCTGAAGTAAGGTTTCTGAATAAACTGCATCGAGAAGAGTTTCCTGTGTCGTCTCCCTTATTTCGCTGGACGGATTTGGTAGTGACAATTGGTGGTCCATACAGGGACCTCAGAACTTGTCACAGTCAGGGCAGCTAGCTGGTAAGTCCTTGGGTAAGTGGGACAAGTGAAAGTTCTTGGGTTAAGAGACAATAAGGTTCCAGGTTTGGACTATAACTCATTATGGGTAACATATCTTCTAGTAGATCTTTGCTTGCAGCACTTAAGAGCCTGTTAGAAGTGAAAGGGTTAGAATTGAAAGAATCTACATTGCAGAAATTTCTTTGGGCTGTGGATGAAGTTGCTCCCTGGTTCGCTGTCTCAGGATGTTTGACTCTCCCTAGCTGGTATATGTTGGGAAAGGATATAGATTTTGCTAGAGAGCAAGGAATTGTACGTCCAGGTACGCAATCTATATGGAGGCTCATTTGTTCTTGCCTTGTAGATCGAGAAGGGAAGTGTGCAGCTGAGATTGAAAGAGGAAGTACAGCTCTTGAGCTAGTGAAAGAGGAGCGTTCAGTAAAGTCAGAGAAGGGTGACAGCTCTGATAGTTCTGAGGATGATGAGCTGGAAAAGTTAGTGGAGGAAATGGAGTCTGTGAAGCTGAAAGTCCAGCCCTCAGCCCCAGGACCACCTTGTCCTCCCCCATATGCTCCTTAGCCATCTACGGCATCTGGAGGACAGAGTTTGTGCCCAGAAGTTTGGAAAGAATTGAGCACCCAGGGTTGTTTCCCTGTTTTTCAAGACCAGCAGGGAAACCGTCATCACGAGCCTTTAGATTGGAAGATCATGCAGAGATTAGCAGAAGGGGTTCGTGCCTATGGCACTAGTTACTGCCTATGTTATTTCCATGCTTGAACACCTCCACCAATATTGCATGACCCCTCATGATTGGTAAAATTTGGCTCGCGCTTGCCTTTCCCCTGGGCAATATCTGGACTGGAAGGCGATCTTCATTGAACATTTGGCTGAGCAAGTGTCAGTAAATGCAGACAATGGCCAGCCTGCTTGGGGACAGGACATGCTTCTAGGACAGGGCTGCTTTGCCAATGCTCAGACTGGATACCCCCTTCAAGTGTATGATCAAATTAATCAAATTGCCACGAGAGCTTGGAAAGCCCTTCCCAACAGAGGGGAAGTGGCAGAAAATCTAACTAAAGTCATTCAAGGACCAACTGAGCCTTTTGCTAATTTTGTGGCACGAATGGTTGAAGCGGCAAGCAGAATTTTTTGGGAACGCTGATCAGGCCATGCCATTAGTGAAACAATTGGTTTTTGAACAATGTACTAAAAATGTAGACAAGCAATTAACCTGTATAAGGGCAAAGGCCTAGAGGTATGGATGAAAATATGCAGAAAGTTAGTAGGTCCCATAACTAATGCTGGATTAGCTGCTGCTGTTATGCAAGCGTCCCACAAACAATCTGGAGGTAAGCAAGGGAGTTGCTTTAAATGCGGCCAACCTGGCCATCTAAAGCGGCAATGTCCCCAGATGCAAAATCAGGAAAGACCGCGACCTAGAACGCCTGGTCTGTGTCCCAGATGTTGTAAGGGTAATCACTGGGTCAATGATTGTAGATCAGTGAAGGATATTTTAGGACAATCCTTGACAGCTGATGTGGTGGAGCCAGGCCAAAAAACAGGGCATGGGGCCCTTGTCCTCAGGGCCCTCAAATATATGGGGCAATGTCGGAAACATGGCCCAATCTCCGGCCTCCGATGCAGTGGAAGCAGTTGGCCCGCCCAGGCGAGCAACCTCAGGAAGCACAGGACTCAACCTCTGTTCCACCACCAGACTCATATTAAAACCTAAGATGGGACCTCAATTAATTGGGACTGATTTTAAAGGGCCCTTGCCGCCAAATACTGTAGGCTTACTAATAGGAAGAAGCTCAGTTACCATGCAAGGTTTAGTTATTCATCCTGGAGTGATTGATTCAGATTTTACAGGTACAGTCAAAATCATGGCTTCTTCCCCTAGAGGAGTGTTTGCAGTTTCACCCGGTGATAGGATAGCTCAATTGTTAATTCTGCCCAGTTGCCATGGACTCTTTCCTTCTCATAACAAACAAAGAGAAAATAAAGGGTTTGGCTTTTCAGGAGGTTGTGCAGTGTATTGCTCCTTGGAGCTGGGGGCTCAACCTTTGTTTTCCTTAGAAATTAATGGTAAAATCATACTTGGGCTTCTGGATACTGGAGCTGATAAAAGTATAATCAGTAAAAAAGACTGGCCAAAGAATTGGCCTTTGCAAGTATCAGATCAAATGTTAAGAGGATTAAGATATGCACAAGAACCAGAAAGGAGCACACACATTTTGAGGTGGAAAGATGAGGAAGGCCATGTTGGGGAGTTTCAACCATATGTTCTGGAAGTTCCTATTTCCCTGTGGGGAAGAGACCTCTTGACTGAAATGGGATATGTACTCTCCAATGAGGGGGTCTATAGCTCACAATCACAACAAATGATGCAGAAGATGGGACATAGGTCTGAACAAGAGTTGGGAAAATATTCCCAAGTCTGCACCTCCCCAATCCCTGTAACATCTAAAGAACCCACAAGAAAGGGATTGAGTTTTTCCTAGGGGCCACTGGGGAGGCTCTCCCCATTACATGGAAGTCTGAGGATCCAGTATGGGTTCCTCAGTGGCCTTTACCCTCAGAAAAATTACGGGCCTTCCACGAGTTAGTGTAGGAACAATTGAGCGTGGGCCATATTCAAGCTTCTACCTCTCCTTGGAATACCCCAATTTTTGTTATTAAGAAGAAGTCAGGAAAATGGAGGCTCTTACATGATTTACGAGCAATTAATAAGCAAATGATGCCCATGGGCCCAGTGCAAAGAGGTCTGCCTCTTCCATCCACTTTGCCAAAGCAGTGGCCTTTGATAGTTATTGATATAAAAGATTGTTTTTTTTTCTATTTCACTCTATGAGAAAGATACACAAAGGTTTGCTTTTACAGTCCCCTCAATAAATCATGCATCTCCAGATTTACGTTATGAATGGGTGGTTTTACCTCAAGGAATGGTGAATAGTCCCACCATATGTCAATTATATGTTAGAAAATCTTTAGAAAATGTGAGGCAGCACTTTCCTAAGCTTACATGTTTGCACTATATGGATGATATTCTGTTATCTGGGCCTACTGAAGAGATGGTGAAGGAAGCTTATCGAGTGATGATACAGGATCTTAAGAAAAGAAATTTATATATAGCACCTGAAAAGGTTCAAAAAGATCAGGTAGTTAATTATTTGGGAGCCAAAGTATATCCTGATAAGGTGCAACCACAAAAGATTAGTTTAAGAACAGATCATTTGCATACCTTAAATGATTTCCAGAAATTATTAGGAGATATACAATGGGTTCGTCCCTATCTAAAATTAACAAATAAAGAATTACAACCCCTGTATGATATTTTGCCAGGAGACCCAGATTTGACTTCTCACCGTTCTTTAACAAAGGATGCTAAAAAGGCTTTGAGTCTTGTGGAATCACATATTGAACAGGCTGCTCTTGCCAGGCAAGAAGTGAATTCTCCTATTTTGTTATGTATCTTACCAACTGAAGTACAACCTACAGCAGTGCTATGGCAACATGCTCCCTTGTTGTGGGTACATCCTAGAATTTCTCCAGCTAAAACGTTGTCTCATTATCCTACTGCTGTTGCTCAGTTAGCGTTAATGGGAATTCAACAATGTTTATAGTATTTTGGATCAGAGCCTGCGAGTTTAATTATCCCCTATTCCTTTCAACAATTCGAAGTACTTACAGCCACAGTTGGTGATTGGGCTACAGTGTGCTGTATGTTTGGTGACACTATTGATAATCATTATCCCAAGGACCCATTGTCACAATTGGTTAAAGAACATCCCATAATATTTCCAAAAAGGACTTCCACCGTGCCTTTGAAAGATAGCCCTGTAATATATACTGATGGCTCAAAGACAGGAGCGGGAGCTTACATTCTTTCTGGCTCGCTAGTTATTTCATTCCCACCTGCGTTGCCACAGGAAATTGAGCTACAAATAGTAATGTGTGTCTTTGAATGGTTTCTTGATTCCTTCAATTTGATTTCTGATTCTTTATATGCTGTCAATATTTTAAAACATTTGGAGATTACTGGACAAATAAATTTGAAAATACTATTGGGGATTTATTGGTTCAACTACAAGCCATGATTTGGTAAAGAGATCATCCGTTTTTTGTACAACATATTAGAGCACATACTGGATTGCCAGGACCACTGGCTGAAGGTAATGATTTGGCAGATAGAGCCTCTCGCTCTATTTTTGTGCTTTTTAATTCCACCCCTTTTGATTGTGCTCAAAAGTTTCATTCCAATTTTCATGTGAATTCAAAGACGTTAATGGCTAAATTTAAGATCACTAGGGCAGAAGCCAGGGATATAGTAAAAAGTTGTACCTCTGTGCCTCTTTACTTCCTCAAGCCTCTTTGGGTGTTAATCCACGAGGCTTGCGCCCTTTGCATGTTTGGCAGATGGATGTGACTCATATACCAGAATTCAGATTAAGATTTGTGCATGTTTCTATAGATACTGCCTCTGGTGTAATTTTTGCCTCCCTCTATAGTGGAGAGGCTACTAAACATGTTATTGCTCATTGCCTGGAGGCTTGGAGTGCATGGGGTATGCCCAGCTCTCTGAAAACCGATAACAGTCCAGCATATACTTCTTCATCCTTTGTTGCCTTCTGCCAAGTTATGGGAATTTCCTTAGTACATGGCTTACCCTATAATCCTCAGAGTCAAGGGTATCATCAAACGTGCCCATCGCACGTTCAAAGAATGTCTTCTTAAACAAAAAGGAGGAATTGGCCAAGGAAGAACCCCTAAAGAACGTGTCTTTCTTGCTCTTCTGACTTAGAATTTTTTTCAATTGGATATACAAGGGCGCTCCGCTGCTGAGCGTCATGCTTATCCTGATACCACTGAAAAGGGACAAGTGATGTGGAAGGATATTTTGACGGGCAAATGGCATGGCCCTGACCCTGTGTTAATCTGGGCGAGAGGGTCTGTTTGTGTCTTTCCACAGGATCAAGACAAACCACTGTGGATCCCTGAAAGACTGACGCTTGTAATCGCCACGTGACCTATTTCACAGCACAAGGAAGATGAAGCCATGGATACTGTTGGTGGGACTGTTCCCACTGATGCTTCCTGCCTTACCTTTTGATGGAGATATAGCTGCCTTTCAGGACCGAAGCCATGTCCCATCTGAAGGAGTGGGTGGGCATTGGGTCCCTAGCCATATGCCTGACTCTGATTAGCTTCCTTATATTGAGGTGTCTGTGTAAAATGAGGATGAGACAGTCAAGATAACAAGCGCTAATGGTGCAAGCCTTCGCGGCTATCGAGGTGTGTCAATCCCCTCAAGTGTGGCTTGGCATGCTAGAGAAGTAGTCAATGATGGGTAAGATCTCATGGACGTGTTACCAACTTAAGACAGAGAGCAAACCAGAGAGCTGTTTGTATCTTGATGATGGGTAAGGAACAGTGTTGCACGGGACAACCTAAGTCAGGCATTCTCTCTGCCATTTTTGTAAAATAAAGAAGGAGGAAATGTGGGGAGCGGGCATGCAGCCAGTCAAAAATGGCACCTGGGCTGGTTGCCAAGTCGCATGACTCAGCAATGCTCCCCCACGTTCCCCTTTAAGAGTCACATACACACTGGAGAAGTGCGCATGCGCCCTTTGACGTCATATTAGGTCACTCCCAGGCCATTGTCTCGATCCTATCATGAGCCTCCATGTGGCGGTCGCTGATTGGTGCAGGCTGGGATATATAACTGGGGCAGCAGGCTACGATCAGGGACTTCCTGAAGTAAGGTTCCTGAATAAACTGCGTCAAGAAGAGTCTCCCATGTCGTCTCCCTTATTCTGCTGGACGGATTTGGTAGCGACACATGTGGTTGCTGGGACTTGAACTCAGGACCTCTGGAAGAACAATCAGTGCTCTTAACCACTGAGCATCTCTCCAGCCCCATCATAGAATTTTCTTTGAGACAGAATCTCACTATATAGCTCTATCTGGTCTACAACTCAGAGATATGTCTGCCTCTAGTGCTGTTATTATTAAATGTGTGTACCACAACTCCTAGACAAGAATATTTTTAAGAAGCCAAATTGCACAAACTATTCTTATATCTTACAAAGTTCTAGTGAGTTATTTGAAGCTTAGTTTTATTATGATGTAATCTGGAATTTAGTGTTACTTTTAGTTATGTTATGATGACCCAGTGTGTGTGTGTGTGTGTGTGTGTGTGTGTGTGTGTGTGTGTGTGTATGTACATGCGTGTGCGTGCACCTATAATAATGATCTGGCTTGTAGATTTATTTGATTAAACTTCACTGTTCAACAAAAAGATGCAATGTTTCAAAAAACTGTTATGTGTAATTTCCTTCTTTATGTTTAAGCATATTCGGTTTCTTAAAGTACAACTGTGTGTATACTTCAGCACATGGTAATTCCTCTAGTAAGCCTGTCTGTGATGATTTGGATGGGGCTTTGTGGGAGTGTGCTTGTCTAGGGCATACAAGACCCTTCGTCTCCAGTACTAAAATAAATATTAGTACATGTTAAAGGACATACAGTTTCATGCATCATGTCCTAGAACAAGAAAAGAATTAAGTGTAAACTAGTCTAATAGGGGTGAACATGGGATTTGATAAGTAGAAGAGAAAGAACTAATGTGTAGACGCCTGTCTGGGCAATTGTGTTAACATGCAAATGAATATCTTGAAGCCTCCACATTCTTTCCAGATGAGGACAAGCTGCATAGGTCATCAGAGTCCAGCATCCCAGACATGGACACTCACTGACACTGCTCTGCCACATACCAGTGCCACTACCAGCCTCCTGTCTGTGAAGGAGGAGGCGCTGAACATCTTGATCTTCCAGGGGTTCTGGGCTTTGTGGTACTCACCATCTTAGGTATCAGATGGGTTATGCTGCTTGCAAAGAAACCTCTCTCCTGGTGTACTGTCTTTTAACTTCAGCCCCTTTCCTACACAAGACCACCCACAGGGCAAGTTGTGTAAGAACAGTTTGGGAAATACAAGGACAGTCTGATTCTCAGGCCAACAGTGCCCTTTGCCCTATCTGAGAGGAGCATGCTTCCTTGTTACTGGGAAAGAAACATGGGCATTGAGTATTTCAGACCTTGCTTGTCTAACTCACTGGTGGTGTGCTCTGAGTGATAGTCCAGGGCTAGGCGCAGACGCCTAAGTCAGACACTGACCTTCTCTCCGAGCAGAGAAGAAGGAGCTCCTCTGTCATACCTTTGGAGCTGCCTTGTGATGGGCTCAGTTTCCTGCTTGGTTGTAGCTGCTTAGTTTTTCTTTCTGGAAATCTGTAGGATTAAAAAACAAAGCTCTCCACTGTTCTGAACCTTCACATGCTAAAAATGTCATCTACAAGTGTTAGATTCTTCTGTCAAAATATTCCTTACCACTCCTTTCAATAATTCTATCTTAAAAATAGTTTTCACTTCTCTTTTATATTTTAGGATCCCCAACTTTTCTCTACCTTACTTCTTTTTCAAGGTTTTCTTTTTGGTCTAGTTTCTGGACCTTTCCTCCTCTAGATATTCTTTTCTGTCTATGCCACATTTTGGTGTTTTTCTCAGTCATTTTTATTTTCTCAGTATTAAACTGCTGTGATGAACAGCATTATAACATGTGGCTTTATGTTTGCATTGTTAAAATTGTCTTTCTCCTTCGAGTCAAAATTACATTTAAAATAATTTATATAGCAGGTAACCAGGCAAATATGGGAAGTAGCACATTTCTGAGAGTAAGGCTGGCCCTGTGGTATGTAATAATGTTCAATGAGTGGAAAAAAAAGGCCCAGCACATGAGCTTGACCCCAGCACAGAAGACTCAGCACATGAGGGCCTCAGCTTGACCTCCAGCACAGAAAAGGGGGAATAAAGACAGCAGTGTAGAGACAGTATGACTGAAGTAGTCATCAGTGGAGTGCTGGCCAAACTATCACACATCTATAGAGGGAATTCTAGATAACGCTCAGTTACAAAGCAGACCTCCAAATACTGACTACTGAACGATACTGAAAGATGAAGCCACAGAGGGTGGGTGTGGAGGACCAGGGATATTCTTGTACACATGTAAAGTGTCACTAGGTACACAAGATGTTGATAAGACCTGACATTGGGGAGGAAACTGCACATGAAAGAGATAAGGGTCAGGAAGAAATGATTGTCCTCTTTTATAACCCATGAATTATGACATTTAAAATGTTATATAAACAAATCACGTAAGAAAGTAAGATGTAGCTAGGAGACCTTTAATCCTAGTGCTCAGGAGGCGGAGGTAGGTGGATCTCTGTGAGTTTGAGGCCAGCCTGGTCTACAAAGTGAGTTCCAGGACAGCCATGGCTACTTAGAGAAACTCTGTCTCAAAAAAATCAAAACGCTGGGCAGTGATGGCATATGCCTTTAATCCCAGCACTTGGGAGTCAGAGGCAGGTGGATTTCTGAGTTCAAGGCCAGCCTGGTCTACAAGTGAGTTCCAGGATAGCCAGGGCTACACAGAAATCCTGTCACGAAAAACAAAACAAAACAAAAAAATCAAAAAAGGAAGAGAAAAAGAAGTTATAGATAGATAGATAGATAGATAGATAGATAGATAGATAGATAGATAGATAGATGAATTAAGATGCATGGGCCTGACAGGTAAAAACATAAAATTCTGTGAAGCACCACTCTTTAAGGAACTAGAGGGAAATCCTAGAGTCAACATGAACTGTCAACTATGGAACTGTCTGGCTCTGTAGTCTGTGCCCGACCTACCCAATATATTCTGTCTATAAAGAAAGTCAAAGATACTATACAATAGGTCCTGAGATACTGGGCTTGCTTTTCTTTTAGGTCTCAGGAATGGAAATTACTAACATTTTGGAGAAAGAAGGAAGGAATGTTGTCTTAATTTGAACCATTTCTAAGCAACTGAATAGTCCTCTTAATTACCAGATTTCTGAATTCATAGGATACACCATACAGCTGGGCAGGAAATACCCTACATCTTTCCCTAGTCCAGAACCACCGTTGTTTGACTGATCATCCCATGATCACAAACTGCTCTGCCCTCATTTCTAATTTTTCTACATATTTTAAATTTTGGTTTATCCACCAAGAGTTCTTTAATTGCTGGTTTTGAGAAATAATATTACTCGTGTTCACAGATAAAATATTTCCCTCTTCTGTGAGAAAGTTAACGACAGCGTTTTGGAAGTTGTCCTCTTTCCATAGCCTTGCTTCTCTACGTGGCTGACTTCTGCCGAGTCTGCTCCCCATCCTGGAAGTCAGGGTCCCTTTGAAAATCAGATCTTCAGGGCTGGATCTGAGGTTTGAGTTCTGAGCAGTTGGATGCTTTTGAGCATCACACAGTTCATGTGATCTGCAGAGCTTTGTAGATGGGCGTCCTGGATACTGGGTGTGTCTTTAGATTTTCCCCTGAGCTCTTTAGATTTCTGAGTAAAGCTTTTCATCACTTGCTGGAGGCCTTGAGTTCTGAGAATAAGCTGGAGACAGTTGAGGATCTTGGTATTAGGACAGCTCTCCAGGGAATAGAATTGATAGTTGTGTGTGTGTGTGTGTCTATTTATATAACAACAAATTAACAATCTGCCAATCTGCCACCTGACTGTGTTCCTGAAGAGAAGGGTATGCTACTATTTCTAATCTTTCTCTTCTGAAATAAACAGAAGTCCTGAGTGCAGACACTAAGAAAGAAAGACTTGGGGTTATTTTCCTGTTACTTGGCTCCCAAGTTCTCAAACCTTGTCTTGAACAGCATCTGAAAGCAGCATTTCTTTCTATTTGGGCAGACCCTGGGTATAAACTGAGAGTTCCATTCTGTTTGCATTAAACCTCACTAGGAAGCGGCTCTCACATGGCTAGTCCTCTGTCTAAATCTCACATTTACTTCTTTGGTCAAGTGAAATTGGGTTTCAATCAGAGGTGATATATGACCCATTCTGATGCTCCACAGGCAAGCAGTCATGACAGATGATGGGGAGCATAGGGGTCCTGGGTGGAGGCTTTGGTAGTAAACAAAATTACATATGTCTTCCTGAACCACCAACAGTGCTACTGTTTGTAGGGTTGGAAGACTGTCAGTACACACCTGGACACAGCTGGAAAAGGCTTCAACCTGTCTCTTGCTTTAGGTAACTAATAGTGAGTTCCCCAGCCACAAGAGGGAAGCATAAGCCTTGTAGCTCATCCAAATCTCAGGGTCCTGCACCCACCCTCCAGACTTTAGGAAGGTCTACGTTTAGAGCTTGATGGATTACATATATTTTGGGTCATTTTTACCTGAAATCATGATTAGATAATAAGCCAACATTCAAAGCACTCTGGTACTTGTTGAACCAATCAATATGGGATAGTGGAGGTATCTGGAGACCCACTGTTGGGTCCCATTGCTGGAAACCATCTGCCTTTGTTTACTTTCCCTTTCCCTCTGTTTCAGCATGAAGATGGAGGATGTCTGTTTTTTTTTTTTTTTTTTTTTTTTTCCTACCGCCAACTGGTGGAAGGGCAGCAGATGTGTAAAATGAAGTCATTAGGTTGGGAAGGCCCCATCCTGTGGTTTGGCCAAGCACAGCTTCATCTCCTAACTTTCTGCTTTCCCACAGTTCTCCTTTCTAGCTGAGGTGGTTCCCCCACTGTTGGAATACCTGGGACACTCTACATCTTCAGTTTGCAAATGTCTTTTTGTTTGTCTCCCCTGTCCATTCCTCAGGAGTTCTCTCAGATCTCCTGCTCACAGAGGAAATCTTCTCGAATGATCCGGAGACAGGCACAGCCCCAAAGGCAGCTTTGTTTTCTAAGTGCCTGTGGCACCACCATATGTCCCATTGCTCTTCATCACGCCAGATGCGGTCGTCTTCTTCCCAGGACCCTGGGTCCTCCAGGCCAGAGGGCCGCATCCTTTGGCAACTCTAGGCAACAGAAACTGTAGCTTTGCAACCCTGTGGCCCTGAAACACTTAGGGGGAAGTAGGCTGGAGATACAGCTCATGGCGTCTCCGAATCTCAGCATGGCTAACATTTTACTGGGAGACTCTTTGTTGACTCAACACAGGCCTTCTTGGCCCCATCTATCGCCCCTCCCAACCCCCGTCGCATCCTTCAAATATATTCATTTGTGGATATCTTTCCATGTAATCATTTTAGATAAAGCTATCCATCAGCGTCAATGCTTTCAACACACACACACTTTCAACACACACACACACACACACACACACACACAAACGCACGCCTCCCAAGTCCACCTTGAGGATATGAGGGATTATGTGACCAAAAGCCAGGAGAAACTTCCAAAATATAATGTTAAAAAGTAAGAACTCTGAATTTAAACTGTGACATTTATAAGTGACTTTATTTTGGAAAACTTGTAAAAAAAAAAAAAAGTCTCATGGGATTTCGGCTGTACCAGGGAAAACTTGGTGGCTGGTTACACAGGAGCTGTGCGGTCAGTTCATTCACATGAAGTAAAAGATGTTAATGTGGAGAGAAGGCTAATTGCCATTGTCCTGGCTTGGCCATGTCACGCACATAGATGTTCCCATATTTGTTAGGGATGTTGCGAGTGGAACGGAATTTCTTCTTATTAGGCTGAGGCTAAGTGAGGACCGTGGGAGTCAAATCTGCAGCCAGACGGAGAAACAGCACCCAAGGGTGGTCACTGCCACAGAGTGCTCCAAGGTGCAAATGTGATGTTTCAGACATGGGACACAGTGACTATGAATTTCCAGCTAAGTGGTAGGGGCCATGGTTTTAGTACTCAAAGAAGAAATACACTTCAAAAGAGCACAAGAAGGGCTTTAAAGCTGTTTTGGGTTAAAATTGTTGCAAACTACCAAATGACTGCTACACTCGCTCCACAGCTGCTGCCCATCCATCCCACCTCTTCTTTGAAACCGGGACTTGCTTAGAGACAAACAACTACAATATTTCCTCTTTTAAGATGTAACTAAATTGCTTAAGTTTGGGTGTTTTAAGAATTTACAGGAATTTAAGCTACAAACTTGTTTAAAAAATTAAAAATAAATTTACCTTTGGTTTTTCAAAGTTTCATACATTATTCTGCCTTATTGATTATAGCCATCCACATGTCTCTCCCTCTAGCTCCCCCTACTGCCTCCTCCCTGTCTCCCTCCTAACTTCATGTCTTTTTATTGTTACTAATAACTCACTGTATACAGTTAGTTATTAGACCCGACCATATGCACACAACTGTGTGACCATGTACTGGGCTATGAACAACCTACCAGCATCTACTTCTTGAAAGAAGAGTGACTGTCCTTCCCTTAGCAGCCATTAACTGCCACTATTTCCTCCCAAAGGGCTGGGGTCTCAAGGGCTCCTTCCCATCCACACTGGCATTTTGGCTGGCTTCACTTTGTGTGGTAGCCACAGCAGTTGTGGGTTGATGCAAGCAGTAGCCATAGCAGTAGCCAGACAGACTGTCGGATTTCTCCACTGCATTTCCATCAGCTACTGCTTTTACTGCTCTTCACAGTAGGACTGAAGTTGCCTGCTTTGCAGCATGATCAAGTAGTGTTTCAAGACAGCTGTGGTGTGGGTAGGACCGCAGTGCCTGAGACTTTACCTGAATGACCGCTCTCCAGAGGCTGGTGTAATCATAAAAGGGCAGGTTCACTGTTATTATTCTGAATTTGTTCATATTTATTCCTCATTACTACTCACTATCACTTGTTGAGTTGTAACAAATATTATTCTTTATATAACATATTCATAAAAGTATATACATACATTTCTTTATGTCTTTGATATTTTCCACAACAAAAAGGTTTAGTTTTTTAAGGGATCAAAATGAGAGTCTTAGAAGAATGTTATCATCTTATTTTCACAGATACCATGGAATTCCACAGCTCGGTTCCTTCCTTGTAAATTCTGGGGACTGGGCTTCTGTGGGCGAAGGGCACTTTCTGCCTTAACATTAGAGAGATCCTGAGAAGTCATCTATGGGCTTCCAGGGAAATAACTGCTTAATCAAAACCAGAAAAAGAGTTTAATTTGGAAATCCTCATTTCTTATCCACTGATTCCCACCACTTTCCCCAAAGAGATTATACCGCCTTGTTAGAGAACCAATTTTGCATGTCTCAGACTTTCCCTCTGGACTCAAACAGCTGACCTCCACTCTGAGGCGTTTTTTTTTTTTTTTTTTTTTTTTTTTTGAGCAAAACAGCATAAGAATGAGGCAACCTGTCAAGGACTCCATGGTTCCCAGCATCAGGTGGCCATTGCGCCTTTCTTCCCAGGCAGGGCAGGTTGGGCTGGTAAGCATGCATGTGTGCCTGTGTAGAGCAAACTGCAGCAAGGAATGCTGGTTAATGTTTTCCTTAGCCACATAAATCTCATTGAGCTGATACAACAGATGGACTATCCAGTGATCCCTGAAAGGAGAGTGTGTCTGTGTCATGTTGAAGTTCCTGTCAGGCAGGGAAATAAAAAGCCATATGTTCTGATGCAAATATTTCCTGATAATGTGGAACAAACATTCTGTTTCTCATCATCCCTCAGAACAGAGCTGTACTTGAAATCAGGTTAACGAGAACTAAATTTAATCATCCTGTGACCTGATTGGGTATCCGCAGCCTGGGTTATCAAATATCCTACTTTCTGTTGCTTTCAGTTCCATCTCGCTATTTCCTTAGGGAATGCAAAACAATGGTGGCAGAAAAATAACGAATGTGGTAAATCTGGCAAGAGAGAAATATGACTAAAATTCCTTCCTTTAGTTTCATTCCTACAGCCCCATATGTAGTATGGGTGACTTTGGTTTACAAAGTACTGAAGCCAGTTCTTAGAAGGAAAGAGGCAGAGTGCTCTACTTTATGACATGTAAAATTTCTTTGTTTTAAAGATACCTTATAAAAACAGGTCATATCCATTAACTGCCATTTGTACCCATTTTCTGAGATTTCATGGAATTGCATGAGAAAGCATGTCCTTGGTTCTCAGAATAAACATCTCTTAGGCATCCAACCTTTCATTCCTCACCTCTGACCACACACATGGATCTGGAGTTCAGAGGGTGGCAGGGAAATGTGTTACTCTGGGAGACATTGGACTTCCCGATGATGAGGCTGAGTGTCTGGCTATTCTGATGGTAACCGTGAGAAATTAACAGTTATTTCTCACATAAGTCTCAGCATTGTAAGCTAGAAGATTTTTTAGGCATTGACCTTAAACCATCCAGGAATAATTTTCAAAAGAAAAGCGCTGAGAATCCCCTCTACACATCTAGATTTTAAAGAGCTTTGTCAATCAAGTATGTCAGTTCCATATCCTACCCTGAATCCCTCCTCTGTGTGTGTGTGTGTGTGTGTGTGTGTGTGTGAAGACTACTTACCCCCTTTAAAATGACCACACTAGTATGTCTTCTCTACACTTTTGTTTTAAAGTCAAATAGTAGAAAGAGCACCAGGCCAAAGCTATTTCATTCCTGTGCTAGCTTGCTTCCCATTGCTGTGAAATATCATTGACCAAAACCAACTTGGAGAAGAAAAGATGTATTTGGCTTACAGATTACGTTACATCATTGAGGGAAGCCAAGACAGGAACTTAAAGGCAGGATTCTGGAGGCAAAATCTGAAACAAAGACCATGGGGAAATGCAGCTTTCTCCCCTGGCCTGAGCAGTTACCTTTCTTACACAATACTTCCAAGAGAGGGCATTGACTATGGTGGGATGGGGCCCTCAGATAGGGGCTCTCATCTCAATTACTAATCAAGGAAATGCCCCCACAGACTTGCCTACAGGTCAATCTAATGGAAGCAATGCCTCATAAGGTTACTTCTTTCCAGGTAACTGTAGTTTGTGTCTAGTTGACAAAAACAGAAGTTAAAACCCAGGAGACATATATGTAAAATTACTAGAAACACTTTCAATAAGCAATTGATCCCCTTTAAACTCATGCTACTCTCATGACATAAAAAGTAGTACACTTTAATCTCTTAAAAAATTGACACTTTAAAAGACCGACATTTCTTTAACTCTGCGTCCTTGTAAAATTAAAACAAAAACAAAAACAAAAATCAGCAAACCATTCCCAGATTAAATACTTTCTTAGTCCAAATGGGAAGATGCACGGAATAAAAACAATCATACTTAAGCAAACCCAAAGTCCAGCAGGGCAGGGTAGCTCCAAACCTTGTAGTGCAATGCCTGACATCTGGGACTTGGCATAAGCAAGCCACTTTCTTCTTACAGCCTTAGTTGTCTTCAAGGACAGTCAGTATGGATTAGTGCTACCTTACCTTTATCCACACAAGACAGGGTCTGAAGCCCAGCAGAGTTCAGAAGAACAATTGGAGAAGAACAATTATAATACTGAAGAGTCTTATGTCAAAGGAAGAACAGGATACAAGGTACAGGGCAGTAGGATCCCTGAAAGAACTAACAGTGGGTCTCTTAGGAAGAAGACTCAACACGAACTCCCCTAATCATTAATTAACACTTAGATGGATATTCCACACAGTGTATGGATTTACTTGGGATTTCCAGAGGTTTGTCCTCCTCTGTTGTAGAGCCCAACAATCCAAGCAAAGCAGCCATCCTCATTATCAGGGGGAAAAAGAGGGTCATTGTGTCCTCACTGAATGACCCTTCAATTGCTCCCTCCTGAACCTCCCATATACAATTCTGGCCTAATCGCATGTAGTCTCATGGTCCACATTCGGTATGTGGAAAGCTAGCTGAAGAGGGACTCCATCCGAGCTGTGAGGATGCCATCACTCATATGAGGATAACAATTTCTGGAGATGTGGCTGCCATGGTCTTGTCAGTAAGCCTTCATTCACTCTTGCTCTTCAAAGCCCAATAACTCATTGACTCACCAAGTAGACCATGGTGGACTGTACTTATGTCTGCTATTGATGCTCTCTGTTTTGGGGAAACAGATGTCTCTGTTTGGGAAAGCCTCACATCATATGCTCTGATTCGGAGGGGTGGGAAGAAGGGTGCTCAGTCAAACGCGCACACACTCTCTTTTCTGTGTTTTATATTAACATTGTCTGGTGCTTACTGAGTGACATTCCCCCCACACCATGTTAGCTTTCTCCTGCTGTGACAGAATGCCTAGCATAAACAACTTAAAATGAGGAAAGTTTTATCTTGCCCAGTTTCAGTCCATCATGGCATGGGATGGCAGGACAGAACAATTCACAGAACAGGATACTCTGACCTTCCACAGCCCTTCCACCTCCTAAAAGTCTACTCAGATTTTGATCCTATTAATGGATTAAGTGATTGTTTAGGTCAGATTTCTCAAGAGACAATGGAATTACATTATCAGTCACACTCCTGGACATGTTCCTTAATCTCCTAGATATTTCCCAAGCCTATCAAGTCAAGCTTATCCACCACATAAAATGTGCTGCAGTATTTATTATCCTACACCAGGTAGCAAATTATCTCCAATCCTGTGGCTTAAAACACAAATGAAAAAAGATTTATCTCTTACAGTTTCTGTGGGTTTGAGATGTGACAGTGGCTTGGGTGTGAGATAGACGACCCAAACCGGGCTCTGTGGGAGGCATTTAGAAGCTTCTGGTGATGTCCATAAAGCTGAATGAACTGTACTTTTTCTTCTTATTACAACACTGACAATATATAGATTATGTTTCTCCATGAAATCTTAAATAATGTAGCTTTTAAATGTCTGTCTCCTATTTCTATGGGCAAGTTTGGGGTTAGGGTATTTAATAAGTCAATAAATATGCTAAGTCTAGTTACTTCTCAAAAGCTCTTATGATAACACCCGTGTTATGGAAGTTAATGGAAAGATAATTCTTTTTTTTTTTTTTTTTTGGTTTTCTTGTTCTTTATAGTTAATCATCAAAATGATACATAGTTATTTCAGGTCAACACTGGTCATATGTATGCCTAAATATAAAACTCCCTACTTTTTATTCTCAGGCCTACATCTTAGCATCTTCATTATGTATTAACTAAACTGGAAACATGGGGTACAAGCTAATGCTTCATATCAGAGTGCACATAAATCGATTTCTTAGGAACAAATTCCAGAAAGTAAGTTATATACGATAACTGTAGTTCCTGCCGCCATTTGCACCAGAGAGCTAGGCAGCCCCACAGCCTTCTGTGCACCGCCTGCCAGGAGAGAGTGATCTCCCAGCAGCATTTTCACTTCTGAGCACAGAGTTAATGTCTTCACCTTCTCTCTGAAGAGGAACAGCTAGGAGCACACAGGGCACAAGATCAGTGGAGCAGCTGGGACAGAGATCTTCAGGCTACCATTTGCACCAGGGAGCCAGGTGCCTCCACAGCCTTCTGTGTACAGACCCTGCCAGAAGAGAGTTGGTCTCCCAGGAGTACAGACACAGGCTTATAGCCCCACAGGAGGGACAAACTCCAGCTAGAGACAGTAAGACCAACTAGCACCAGAGATAACCAGATGGCGAAAGGCAAGTAGAAGAACTGTACCAACAGAAACTAAGGCTACTTGGCAACATCAGAACCCAGTTCTCTCACCACAGCAAGTCCTGCATACCCCAACACAGTGGAAAAGCAAGAGTTGGATTTAAAATCATATCTCATGATGCTGATAGAGGTCTTCAAGAAGGACTTAAATAACTCCTTTAAAGAAATACAGGAGAACATTGGTCAACATGTAGAAGCCCTTAAAAACACAAAAAATCCCTTAAAGAAATACAGGAGAACATGGGTCAACAGGCAGAAGCCCTTAAAGAGGAAACACAAAAATCCTTTAAAGAATTACAGGAAAACACAAATCATCAAGTGAAGGAACTGAACAAAACCATCCAGGATCTAAAAGTGGAAGTAGAAACAATAAAGAAATCACAAGGTGAGACATCTCTGGAGATAGAAAACCTTGGAAAGAATTCAGGAGTCAGATGCAAGCATCAACAACAGAATACAAGAGATAGAAGAAAGAACCTCAGGTGCTAAAGATACCATAGAAAACATTGACTCAACAGTCAGAGAAAACGTAAAATGCATGAAGCTTGTAACCCAAAACATCCAGGACACAATGAGAAGACCAAACATAAAGATTATAGGTATAGAAGAGAGCGAAAATTTCCAACTTAAAGGGCCAGTAAATATCTTCAACAAAATTGTAGAAGAAATTCCTAAAGAATCCCTAACCTAAAGAAAGAGATGCCCACGAACATACCAGAAGCCTACAGAACTCCAAACAGACTGGGCCAGACCAGAAAGTCCTCCCAGCACACAATAATCAAAACACCAAATGCACTAAACAAAGAAAGAATATTAAAAGCAATAAGTGGAAAAGGGCAAGCAACTTATAAATGTAGACCTATCAGAATTACACCAGACTTGTTACCAGAAACTATGAAAGCTAGAAGATTCTGGGCAGATCTCATACAGACCCTAAGAGAACACAAATGCCAGCCCAGACTGCTATACCCAACAAAACTTTCAATCACCATAGATAAACCTAGATATTTCATGATAAAACCAATTTACACAATATCTTCTCACAAATCCAACCCTACAAAGGATAATAGATGGAAAACACCAACACAAGGAGGGAGACTACACCCTAGGAAAAGCAAGAAAGTAATCTTCTTCCAACAAACCCAAAAGAAGATAACCACACAAACCTAAAAATAACATCAAAAAATATCAGGAAGCAACAATCATTATTCCTTAATATCACTTAACATCAATGGACCCAATTCCCCAATAAAAACACATAGACTAACAGAAATATTTTCCATACAAATCTTCAATTCTATCATAAAATGTTTCTATTTCCTTTTTCAATTAATTTAGTAATGATTTTAAGACTACCACTTTACTCTTTAATTTTCCATGAAGATTGTCAATTTTAATGTTTTTCTATATATCTCTTCTAGTCTATCAGAAATATTTTCCATATAATTCTTCAATTTTATCATAAAATGTTTTTACTTCCTTTTTCAATAAAAGAACATGCTTTTCAAAAAAAAAAAAAAAGGGCAACTATAGGCCAAGACTACTATAGGCCAGGACTACAACTCAATTCACTGCTCATTACTTTTTCTAATGAAAATCCTCAAATGGCCTGATGTAATTAGACCATTTAACTTCATGCTACAGTAGGTCATGTGTAAAATTTATACTCTAGTTTTAGCTAGCTCAGCAATGACATTTCCTGAGAACTCTGATTATCCATAGATCTAGTATAAAACTGCAGTACTACCTAAGAGAAGCATTTCAAAGTCTTGCCAGTTATACAAACTGACTTCCACCTTGTATGGGAGAAACACCTTCTTGCCAATAGACAGAATTTCCAACATTGGTACCAGATCAGGAAGATAAACAATTTCTTCTTCCATTTTCTATATTCTAGAGAAGGAAACACATTTCATGGGATGATACTAGATCTCACTTGCAAACTGTCCTAACGAAGACCAGAGCTTAACTACAAGAGCACTATCTTTCCTGGAGGAGAAGGGCTCAGCTCACCGTGTAGCACCTAGCCTTTCCCAGCAATAAGGGGCACACATACTTTGTGTGCTGTCCAGGGCTTGCCGGTCTTAAGAGGGGAAGCACCAGAAACAAGGTAGAATTTGGATTATAAGAACTCTGAATGTGGGGAGATGGCCCACCAGGTAAAAGTGTGTAGGGTCTGTGCAGAGGACTGGAGTTTGGTTCCTAGAACCAATGTGGCTCACAGCTCCAGCTCTAGAGAATCCTAGGGTCCTGAAGACACTTAGATTCACATGCTCATATACTCACATGTACACATAATTAACTTGTAAAAACATCTTTTTAAAAAACCCTCTTAGATTTGCCCCTACCTGTGAGAGGACGTCAGGGGAAGCCACCACTGGTCAGGAGACTGGAATTAGTGTGCAGAGTCACCTGTCTTTGTCACGCACCAGACCCATTTCTAGGTTCTCTCAGCTCAGGGGAGGTGAATGTGCTTTTCTTGTGGCCATTACCCAGCATTTTAGCCTGATCCTGCCGCTCAGTCGGATGTACTGGACCGAGCAGATTTTGGAAGCTCATCAGTTTTCTTACCTCAAGTTTATCATAATTTTCTCATGTTATGAAATTTAAATGGAAAGTGGTGGCAAAGTATCTTTACTTACAAAATGTAGTTAACAAACTATATTCATATGATTTTTTTCAGGGTTTGGTATAAATAACAATAATCACCAGAAAGCTTTTTTGAACTTGAAAATCAACTGTAAGCACTTAAAAATTGCCTTGAATAATGATACTACAAAAATATTATGGCCTAGAGTAGTGCCTGTAAATTGTATAAGTTATGTCTTAGCTGCTTTCCTACTGCCATGCTAAGATACCATGATCGAGGCAACTTAGAAGAAGAACCTTTGAGACTCGTGGTTTTAGAAGGTTAGAGTTCATGACTATCATGGAAAGAGGCATGACATCAGGCCTGGCAGCTGAAAACTTACATTTATGGACACAACCATGATGGAAGAGCTAACTGGGAATGTTATGGAATTCTGAAACCTCCAAGCCCACCCCCAGTGACACACTTCCTCCAACAAGGCCACATACCCTTATCCTTCCTAAACATTTCTACGACGAAATCAAACATATGAGCCTTTGGGGGTCATTCTCATTCAAACCACTGAAAACTATTTCTAAACTACAAAATTTGACTTTAAAAATCACAAATGTCTGCACTTCCCCCTCTTTTTGTTAGTGTTAAAAGCAGAAGGAATTCTAGTGCATCTTAGGCACTGTACGCCTGTTAATTTGTCATTATACTCTTTCCAGGGGCCATGGGACCCAGTGGTTAGCTACACTCTTTCCAGAGTCCATGGGACCTAGTGGTCAGCTGCACTCTTTCCAGGGGCCATGGGACTCAGTGGTCAGCTGCACTCTCTGGTTGGCTCTTGGTATGCCAGCCACTCTAAGCTCCTTGATGACCTTGAACCAAAGGTCACAAATCTCATCTTTTCCTGCTCTAGGACAATATCACCACTTCCTTATAAACTTCAATAATGCTTGGCAAATAGCAAAAACTTTAATGAATAACTCTTTCGATTGTTTTGAGGCAGGGTTTCTCCACATAGTCCTTGCTATTCTGGAACTTGTACACCCGGCTGACTTCAGAGATTCTCCTGTTTCTGCTTCCCAGTTGCTGGGATTAAGGTGTGTGCTCCCACCACCCAGCTAATGAATGACTTTTAAATAAAGAAATAAAGGTCGTTTGAGAGCAAAACTCTAGGATGTACTAAGGTGTTAATCTACCTTAGGAAATGAACTAGTGTGGGAAAGAAACTTGCAGGGCACCTAATAAGCCCTTCTATTTCTCTGTGCAGTTACTCTGACATCTGAAAAATGCATGCATTTGAAATTCCTTTATTGTTTGTCATCTGAAATAATATACAACATGAACACTCTAAGCATTAATACATAAGGGTCATGCATCTTTAAGTCCTCATGTTGATTCTTCATAACTATCAATAGATACTTTTATGTTAGCAGGTCCAGCATTAAAACAAATCATATGTTATTTAAAAACAGAGAGTAAACATTGGTTGGTAAATTAGTCAAATAAAAACCAACCACTGAGAAACTTGAAATTTTTATTTGCTACATTTAGTAATAAACACAATAAAGTAAAATATAAAACACATATTATAAAATATAAAACCAAACACAAATATAGAAAGCAGCTAAAATACAATGAGGAACATTTTTACATAACTATAAATATGATTCTTGGCATTAATTTTGGTCTATTTCCATAAGTTTGTTTTGGTTTGGTGGTTGACTTTTAAGCCTCTGGATATAGGCAAACATAAAATTGTTTATGGTTTAAAACTATAATGGCCCTGTAAAACAGAATTGAAAAATAAGGAATGAATTTTTGGAAGAGGTCCATACTGCAAACAAAGCATCCAAACCTAAAAAAGGAAAATTTGCTTTTTTCCAATTGGCAGTGCATTTATTTTGACTTTCAGAAATTGAAGTCTTTTAAAAATATTTATTTTATGTTTATGTGTTTTGCCTGTATGAATGTATGTGTATCATGTGTGTGTGTGTGTGTGTGTGTGTGTGTGTGTGTGTGTGTATACCTTGTGCCTGAGAGGCCTGAAGAAGGGTGTTGGACCCTAGATCCCCTTGGGACCCACATTACAGATGGTTTTGTGCAGCTACAAGGTGTTGGGAAATAAACCTGCATCCTTGACAAGAGGAGCAAGTGCTCTTGATGGCTGAGGTACCGTAAGCCCACAGAAACTGAAATCATTAATATGAGCCAAGACCTTCATTGATTCTCTCTTTCTCTCTCTCTCTCTCTCTCTCTCTCTCTCTCTCTCTCTCTCTCTCTCTGTGTGTGTGTGTGTGTGTCTGTATGAAGACAGATTCATATTGAATCCTTTTAGCATAGCAAGTCTTGCATGTATGTGAAAACTTACCTTAAATGAAATACTAGTGCTTGGAATGTAGCTCAGTTGGTAGAGTGCTTGCCTCTAGGCCTCTCAGGCCTAGATACACACTCATTCATGCAGGCAAAAACCACTCATAAACATGAAATAAAATAAATATTTTTAAAAGACTTCAGTTTCTGAAAGCCAAGATGAACAAAGCGCTGGATTCAATTTCTAGCCTGACAAACAAGAACATATCTAATCTTGCCCTCTGGAAGAAGAGGTTTAAAGTTATTTCAGGCTACATAGTGAGTTCAAGACCAACAGGGGATACATGATGCTCTGTCTACAAAGAAGAAAGAAAGAAATAGCTGTCAGTTCTAAGTAGTTCAGATTAATAGAGAAGGAGGGAAGACTAAGACTCTTAAAAGAAGTGGGAAACACTACAGCCACAGTCTAGCATGCTTAACTGAGCAATATGACGTGTTCACAGCCTAAGGGGTAATGATGGAGCAGCCTTAGGAAGAACCAGGGAAGGGTTGTCCAAGAATGACCGACCACGTGTGCCTGACTATGTTGACCACACATGCATATTTAAACACATCACTCTCAAAACCAAACATGTTTCTACACAAGCCAAAGAATGTCCTAGTTTTTACTGTGGCCTGCTGGTTATCTATCTATAACACAGACTTCATGAGAAAGGAGAGCTTAAAATGGGCTTTGAATTAAATGTACGTTCTTCTTATGCAGATAAGGTGGGAGCTAGAGGGTTCTGGAAAGCAGAGGTACTCATGGTAAAGGTACCTTGATCAACTGAGGTGTTTTGATGAATTGGTAGCAACAGCAAGCCATATTTAAACAATCACAGTTCAATTTAAACTTGCTTTTTGGATTTGGATTTGCATAGACATACACACATATATGGATTTTTGTAGTAAGATTTTCAATAAAGAGTTTTGACTTTTAAAATATATACTAATTATATGTTATCAAATATAATGAAAACCTAAAATGTTTGGACGTGAGGAAAACTCTCATCTGAAGAGCACTATTTGTGCCTTCTTTTTCTTTCCTTTATATGTTGGACAATAGTCTGTGTAGGACACACAGGCAATTCTGGACACTCAGTCCATCACATAGCTAACCCTAAGCCTGAGTTTGCTAGAGACTTGATTCATTTTCAGGGTGAGTCCATCCATTTCAGGAGCAGACACAGAGCATGGCCCACTAGCAGAACTAATGAGAACTGTGGGGCACAGAAATCTCCACTGCAATTAGGGCTCTAATTCTGTGGTGAAACTGATCTCATGCCTCTGGGGGCTTTCCGATAGTCATACATAAAAACAAAAGTGAAATTTAGTGACAATATAGAACACCATCTATCCCCTTAAATAAACAGTAAAACAATTTGCCCAAGATTATGAAGAAACATGGTGATTATAAAGCAGAATGACTTTTCTCATATAACTGCAAGTAACATGCTTACTTTGGAGACAAGCATAGGGAATACTCTCAAAATATACAGTATAAATGTTCGTACATAGTCTTTTCTTTTTCTTAAAGATTTATTTATGTATGTGAGTACACTGTAGTATTCAGACACACCAGAAGAGGGCATCAGATTCCATTACAGATGATTGTGAGCCACCATGTGGTTGCTGAGAATTGAACTCAGTACCTCTGGAAGAACAGTCAGTGCTCTTAACTGCTGAGCCATCTCTCCAGCCCCCATATTCTTTTCTTTAAAATGTCCATTATACCTTATGTTAGAGTTATATTATGAAGTGTTCATGAAAGAAATGATATTATTCTTTGAATTCACTTTAAAGTGTTACAGTAGAAGCACCTGGGCAGAACAGAGGTGATAGTGTCCATATGTTAACCACCAGCAGACCTGGGTGGCAGGCACTCAGTTTCTTCATATTACTGTCTATTATGTTTATAGTACTGTATCTGTGAAGCCCCAAAACTCTGGCAATAAAACAGAATCACTTCGATTAAAACAAGTTGCAGTAATAAAATAGTAAGGGCAAAATAATGTTATTTTCAACTATTAAAAGTGCTCCATTGAGTAAGGTGGCTCATGCCTTTGATGCCAGAACTTGGGAAGTGGAGGCAGGTGGATCTCTATGAGTTTGAGACCAGCCGGGTCTACATAGCAAGTTATGTAGGTCCAGGTTAGCTGGGGCTACAGAATGAAAGTCTTTTTTTAAAAACAATGTATCACATAACACAATTTGGTAACTTACAACATTTTGTAGAGAACAATTCACATGACATAGTACTGAAAGGGTGTAAATGACTTATGTCACCAATCAGTAGGGAGCTAATCATGGCATATCCACTTCCAATGAAATATTATGCAAAAATTAAAAAGAGAATTGTTGAGTAAACCAGTAAACCGAGAGGCCCCAGAACAGTACACATGGCCGTCTTCTGGGCCACAGACAATGTCTGGAGAAACTTCATCAGTGCTCCTAGTTGTCCCTGCAATAAGATAATGGGTTTTACTTTTAGAAGCTTATTATTTTATTTTTTATGTATGGATGTTTTGCCTGCATGTATGACTGTGTACCATGTGCAAGCATGATGACCATGGAGTCCAGAAGATGGCATTATATCCCCTGGAACTGGAGTTATATACACTTGTGAACCACAATATTGGTCCTGAGAATTGAACCTGTGTCTTCTGGAAGAGTAGCCAGTGCTCTTAACTGCTGAGTCAACTCTCCAGTCCCCAATTTTTTAAATTTGTTTACTTAACTACTCTACATTACTCATAAGCTTTTACAGAAGTGTCTAGCTGACAATTGAGTGATGGTTCTGTCCATAGATCAATATAGAAACTACAATTTTCTCATTATATTAGCCTTCCTAATAGAATGGTTTGTTAACTTTGTGTCATATATTTAGTAATCCAAAATAAGAAAGTGACATACTTCAAAGACAACACAGGACCTAGAACAGTTTTACCTCTAAAAATGCAAATTGCCTTTTCTAAAGCACATACATTATTTTCCTTCGCCACATGAGAACATTAAAATGAAGATGTTTAAAACTACATAAAATACCACAGCATAATATATGTAGGAATAAAATTATGTACCTTTTAGCTAATTCAAAGCATGTTGAAAATTCTACTAGCTATAGGAAGAAATAGCATTTGGAAAAGAAAAAATGTTTTTCTAGTTGGCTCTTAAAGAATCTGAATGTATGCCAATAGTTTTATGTGAAGAATACTTGTGGATGTTTTAGCAATGTGTTTGTTCTTAGAATAGAACAGATGGCAACAAGGAATAAAATGTTATTTCCAGATGTACAATTTTGTGAACTCGGTGCCAGGGACTCAAAGTGAGAATTAAATCTGAAGTGTCAGGGTAGCTGGCACCATGGCATTTCGAGAGTAGATTTTAACTTGATCATCTGTGGGCTCCAGTTAAGGGTTTTTTGGGGGGTGGAGGGGTCATGCCCAAGTACAAAGACATGTTAGTGGGATCATGGTCCTTCCATATTCACACTGCTGCTATGGCTGCAGTATTGGTGCTGGATTCCCAGTCTGTGATACCCCAGAACTAAATAAAAGAGAGCCTGATAGTCCTTTCTCAATGCTACTCCTCATAAAATAGTTGCTTGTTCACAGGCTGTGCTGTTCCTATTTCCTTGCTAATTTAAGCTTAGCTATCTCCACATAAGTAATTTAAGGAAAATAAGTGCATGTCACTGCAGTTACCTGGTAGACAGTCTGTTCCACACTGTACTCAGCTTCAGGAATGTTGAAGGAATTCTTGGATTTTGTTGTTAGAAACCTGCATCCAGTTGAAGAACACCATTTTGTTACAAACTAATTATATTACTAGCAGTTTTGCTTAAGAGAATTGGTCTCTCTTTTTAATATTCTTTGACAATTTCTTACATGTGTATAATAAATTTTTGGTTATTTTCATTTCAGTACTTTCTTAAATCTTCACTCTTCCACCAAAGCCCTTTAAAACAAGTCCTGCTCTTACCTTGATATCTTTATTCTTGTGACCAACTGGGTTTAATTTTGGTTACTTCCATGAGCACAGTGGAGAGTTATTTGCAAGTAATTATGTATGGGCAATTTATCTGTGACTACATCACTGAAGAACCCCTAGCAACCATCCCCCTAGCAACCATGAATAGCTCAGACTCCCTCAGACTGGGCAGGGACGCATGAGCCCTTCCTTCCCGGTCTATGCTGAAATGCCTGTTGGTGGGTCCAATCTTCCGCAGGGAAACATGGATACAGTGAGTTTCTGGGTACAGTGGCCATGCCCTGTCCAGACACACCAGTTCACAGAGCTCCCACCATCCAGCTCTCACATCTTTTCTGCTCCCTTGTCTGCAAAGTTTGGTAAACCTTGGAGGTTTCGGATAGAGCAGAGAGGGCTTTCTTAATTACCATGTCTCTACATCCACTTGGGCAAGTTATTTACATTCATTTTTAAAAAATAAATTTCTGTGTTTTAAAATTTATTTTTATTTTATTTATATTTGTTTTTTGCGTGCATGTGTGAGGGAGTAGGTTCCCCTGGAAAAGAAGTTATAGATAGTTGTGAGCTGCTATGTGAGTGCTGGGAATTGAAACTGGGACCTCTGAACATCAGCCAGTACACTTGACTGCTAAGCCATCTTTCCAGCCCAAGACCCTTATTTAAGGTTTTAAAAGTCCAGCCTAGTATGAATTTTTCCACATTCTTTACCTGGTTCTTAGAGCTAGATTGCCTCTGGTGTGCAGCATTGGGACGATGCTTCGTAGAAGCCCTTGAAGACTCAAGACATAATTTCTGTCTGCGGCTGTCTGCTGCTTTGCTTTCTGTTAGGCTGTGTTCAGCTGCATTGACTTCTTTAACTTGATTTGCTAATTGTTGCTGTTGGAGCTGGGAATTTTCAGTTTCTAAGTCTGATTCAAAAATGTGTGGCTGACTTTTGAGTTTTAGGGACTCGTGGCTTTTTCCTAAAATTTGTGTGATGAATCTGCTTGTTAGATTGTCTTTTCCACTTATGTGGATGTCAACATCATTTTTCATCATGGCTAAACTGTTATTTGACATCTGTGTCATGGCACTAGTATACAATGGTCTAGCTTCTTTAAGGTACACAGTCTGTCTTAAATCAGAAGAGGGCTGTTCCTTCTTTTGATCATAGAACTCAGTGTCCTTTTTTTGCAGAGGTTTGGAGCACTTCTGATTTAAGTTGTCAGCAAGTACTCGAATGTTGCTATTTGATCTTTTTCGAGTGGCTGTACCTAGACTTGATTTGCCTCCCTGGGTAACACTAGTTTCCTGTGCTAATAAGGTAGGCTCTGTAACCCCGCTCTGTTTTCTTTTCAAGGTGCTAGGTGCTGAGATGGTTTTGTTCACTTGCTCGGATTTCTTTTTGAAAACTGGTATGAATGCTGGTGCTCTGTTGCTTTGTAAGCAAAAATTTTTGCTCCCAACTTGTGTGTTTTCTCTGCTGAGCTCTTCCAAATGTAGTTGTGGTGCCTTGAGAGGCCCAGAGGGCTTTCTGTCATGAAAAGACCCAGGCTGGTGGCAACTAGCTGAGAACAAGCCCGACCTCTGCTGGCTGACAACAAGCTCCACCTTGTGCTCTGCAGCTGTTGACTGTGGGATGAAATTTAGAGCTCTGGTGGGTTTCACCAACGTGGATTGAGTTACAGAAGCTCGGAAGAATTTTTTAGTAGTCAGATTGGATGGTTTGACTTTGTTTTCCTGAAAGGACAGAGATTGGGGAAATTTAAAAATGTAATAATAATATAAGTGAAAAGAGAAAAGAAATACAAAATATTGGAATAAGAATACAAAGTAACACTAAAACACACAGAACAGCTGAGAAAGAAAATATAACTGAGCCTTCTGGTGTACTTGGCACATTATAACTAAGTCAATCAACTGTAAAACTTACACACAGCTGCCGTCTGTGTCTACACTGTCTTCTAGATGTGCTCAGGCAAACTTCTGGCTCTCAGTGCCCCCTCTTCTCACTGCTCTAAGCTGTGGCCTCTCCTCTCCATGAGCAGTGTGCTCTGATACTTTAACGTCCGTCCTTGCCCTGCCTCGCTGAATAGATACTGGCATCTTGGAGTGACAGAACTATGGCTTATTTACTCTTACCTTTTCTAAAGTTACTAAGAAACACTGGCTGAAAAAAACTCTAATGAAGTGTGGATTCATTTGCATGGGATCTTTAAGTGAGATTTTGGCTTCAGGCAGAGCTGTGTGTGTTAGGACTGATTGTTTTCACTGTCTGCTACAGATCCTGGTGCCTAGCTGGTAACTCAGCTAGTTTTCAAACTGACTAGTAAGACGCGTCAAAGAGATCCAAGCATGTCCTCTTCTTTGAAAACGTTAAACTTTCCCATGCTCACACTGAGCACACACTGACACTGGAACAATACAGAGCAGGTTAGCATTAGGTTAGCACCGTGCAAAAGGAGGACAGTCAAATTCATGAAGTGCTCCCCATATTTAAAATAAAACAAACAAAAATAAATGTTAGCATTGAACCATTCTAGGCGCATCATTCACAGGCTTCAAGCTTACCACTGAACCGAGTGTCAGAACTATCACCAGCCCCTTCTTCACATTTCTTATGACTCTAGTACTCTTGTAATTCCTGCCTTATTTTCGTTTGCTATGTGTCTGCCATTATAGACGCTTCATAAAGGGCTCTGCAGTGTTTTCTTTAGGGTCAGGTTTATTTCGCCTAATATACTATTTTTTCAAGATTCAGCTATGTTGTATGATGTCTCAGAATTTCCCTTCTTGTGACTGACTATTCCATTGGAGGTCTATGGCAGTATGCTCTCTGTTCAATTATTCAAAATACTTAGTTTTAGTATTTTGAAATAAATCTACACTGGGCTTTAGTTTTTGTGAAAGAACAATTGTGCTAGTAAATTCTTGTCAACTTGCCATAAATTAGAGTCATTTGGGAATAGAGGATCTTAATTGAGGAACTCCCTTTATGAGATTGGCCTGTGAGCCTGTTGTGGAGGTATTTTCTTGATTAATCAGTTGTGTGTGGGTCCAGACCCCTGTGGGTAGTGCCACTGCTAGGCAGATAGTCCCTGGTTATATAAGAAAGCAAGCTTAGTAAGCCTTGGAGAGCAAGCCAGTATGTACTATTTCTCCATGGTACCTTCCTCTGCTCCTACTTCAATTCTTGTTCTGAGTTCCTCAATGATTGACTATTATTTGGTGGGTCAAATACTCCTCTACTGCTATCATGATTTTGTTCACAGTATTTATCAACAGAAGGTAAAATGTAGACCATAGATGTATCTTCTTACCCTTACAGATTAAAAATATGTCATGAGCAAAAATGTAAAGGTTATAGAAATAATATGCAAACCAGAACAGTTAATTTTTCCTTCTTAAACTGAGTTTCAGTTTTTGAATGAGGCTGAGATGAGACTAGGAGTTTGGGGGATCAGAATTATAAGCAGGCACAGAAAATTATAAGATTGACCCAATTATCTACTCGACATAACAAGGCACATAAAAATGAAGTGGTTTAAATTTAAGAAAAAAACAGGCCTTCAATAATATACACTTTGGGGGAACACAATTCTTATGCCTCTGAATAATAAAAAGGGGGTTACAGATGTTCTTCAGAATAGTCTCTGTACAAGGGAACTAACACAAAACTAATAGTTGTCTAATAAAACCTTGCGTAGCATTTTTTGTCAAGACATCATATGAGCAAGGGCTACCACCATCATCTCATGTCAAGAAGGAAGGCTGCTACTCAGAGTGGGCGTGGTGGACTGTGCTAAAGCTCCATTCTACTCCACTCTTCCCGTTGGTTGGTTTTCTGGAACAAGCTCCTATAAAGCCTGAAGTGTCCTTTTCTTATTTGCACTTAGGGTGCTGACTTTGTGATTGGCAGCCACACATAATCAACTGTTTGGAGACAATACCTGCGCCAGCTTTGCTAAATAGTTCAACTATAAACATGTTGATTGATCTCAGCCACAACCAGGCAGAAACTGCACTGTTGACTCACTAGATTTCTGGTTGTCCAGTGAGTACAGACATTATCTGCTCCTCTGCTATTGGAGAGTAGCAGATAATCGACCACCATGCTCACCCACAGACAGCTGTCCTTGCATTGTACATTTTACGTGAGTGCACAGATGCCTTCATAAAAATATTGCCTGGTTTGGTTGAAATTCTACCAAATACCAAGAGATTTTTGTCAAAACTGATGGAGTCACTCTGGAGTGCAAATGTTTTTCCATTGCCTTGAAAGAAACATATTTAAGTGTTGGGAACCAGAAAGCTTGGCTCAGCACCCCCAGCTGAGCTGTTTGCATAGGTTTCTTGAGAGCAAAACATCCCATGGCTTAGCTTGATTCCTGCCTTCCTGCCCAGTGTGGTATGGACTTCCCAGGTGCCTGACCTATGGCTATAATCGTTTTTTTTCCTGTTCCTGTCCCTGGCCTCTAGTATATATATTGCTGGTCTCCCAGTAAAGCTTTGGCATTCTCCTTGCAGAATGACCCGTGTCTGTGTCTTTTGTTAATCCCCCAGGCCTACGCCCAATACTCAGTACCGTGGCAGAATGGGCGCTGTCATTTAAGAACTAAGTTGAAATTATTGACAAGCAAAGGACGCTTCTTTTTTTTTTTTTATAGATCCTTGGGTTTCACAAGCTGTATGATTTTTTAAAATGTACCCATTAATTAAGATAATCAAAGAAAAACTCTAGACAGCTCTGGAGGAGGACAAATCGCATGCATTCTGAGAGAATGAGTGTCTGTGCCTGGGATATGTCACATTCACACCAGCTCTTTTTGCCAGTCTGAGAAGTGCATGTCTGGAGAGAAGAGTTTTCAGGAGACTGTTCTGCTCCCTAGGTTGTCAATGTATTATTTACTCATTATTTTAATTTTTAAAATACTGTACATAGCCAAAAGGGAGGAAACTTCTAGGTTTATATTCAAAATGTATAGAAAAAACAAAAAGGGCAGATGTGAACAACAGATGAGATCATAAATAATTCCCAGAATCTTAAACTGTCAACAAACTGAGGCTTTGTGAAGCCATGAGCTGGTCAATAAGCACATGCTTTACTACACATATCATTTGTCTAGGTCATTGGAAGATGAAGCTTGCTGACATTTAGTTTCCAGCACTGACATATAATATATAAATGAACAACTCTACATATATAAAATGGTGGAACACTATTAAGGTAACCATTAAAAGGAATTTGAGAAGTCTATCTGGGCAATGTGCTTAGATTTTTACTGAGGGAGAAAGTCCTTCTGTTGCATCCAGACATTTGATGTGGGAAAGCTCTTTTTCCTTCCTGCTAACCATTAAAATATCCATATCTATTAGCCTGCCTCTCTAGATAAGTTGAGGCAAAAAGAGAGATGCTAAGGCTTAGCAACTCATCCCTCCCCCCACTATACACACACAACACACACACAAACACCCCACCGACACACATATACACACTCCCTGTGATTGCTACACCTGGGGATAAACTAATCCAAGATGTTACAATCTTCCTATACTAGCAGTAACTGGCAGTGCTGTAAAATGTCTGGGGAGGGGGAAACTGAAATGCAACCAGAATGCCTAACTAACCAGATTTTCACTATTTATTAAAGTCAGGTGTGTTCATGGCACCACACTTGTCTATCTTGCTTAAAACAGAGCCTCTGGCTTATAAGAAATATGGAAGCTGGAAGACTGTTAGCTTTAAAACACACAACTCACAAGGAAGCAAATGCTCAAATCCAAACTGTAGACTATCCTTCCGGGCCAGCGCCCTGTCTCTAGTGAACAACAGCATAAATAATGCTGAATAATAAAACAGACAAGCAAATATAATGACCAAATGGTCCGAGATGGTCCTGTTTAGATTTTAATCTGACAAAACTCTTAAAAATAAAGAAATCTTTGCGACAAATGAGAGCCAGGGCATGTGATACTAAAGAATTATCATTCATTCTGGTGGGTATAGCAATGACAGTGGGCTATGTAAAATGCCTTTTAAATGATGCAGGCTTTACACAAGATGAAATAGCATTTTATCTGATATTTGTTTCAAACATCCATTTTATACCTCACTTATAATTCATTTTCTTTTAAGTGTTTTTGAAAATTTCCATAATTGAAGCAAACCTAGCCAGGCTAGGCACTCCTGCTAATTGAATTTTGCAAAAGATCAGCTGTCATTAGAGCGCTCGGAGCGGTTGTGCAGCCTGTTTTTGTCAATACGAAGAGCAATGGTCTCTTGGCAGGGCTGGCCACAGCTGTGGGAACCTGCTTTGGCTGCTAATTTCTCTCCTTCCTTCATGATCCATCTGGGCCCCTAAGGGCCACCTCTAACAAAGTTAACCCTGACTCCACCCTAGAATGCTCCCACAGTCCAGTCAGAGACAAGTCCTCTCACAACCTCCACTGTCACCTTAGCCCTCTTTCAGCTGAGGACACTAAGGGACAAGATGAGATCTGCTCCAGTTCCACAGTGGCAAGGGATTCTGATCTAGACAGCCTGTTCAAAGCTTCAGCTCTTGGTCAATCTAAGACTCATTTTTCTTTTCCTTTTTCTGTTATTGGGCTAAGAATCTGTCTGGGCTTCAGGTTTAAGTCAGAAATGTGTTTAACTTTATATTAGGATACTTATACTCACTGGGCAGTGGTGACGCATGCCTGTAATCCCAGCACTCTGGGAGGCAGAGGCAGGCAGATTTCTGAGTTCAAAGCCAGCCTGGTCTACAGAGTGAGTTCCAGGACAGCCAGAAAACCTTGTCTCGAAAAAAAACAAATCCAAAAAAACCAAAAACCAAACAAACAAGTAAAAAAGATACTTATGCTTTTATAATATTGAGGAAACAACTCTTAATCACAACAATTACTACTGAGAATTAAACAAGATATATATAAAATATATCTTAAGCAAGATATATATATATATAAGCAGCTGGCATACAAAAAGCAGATAAAATTGAATACATTCTAAATAGCAGCTTATAAATTGTCAATAGCAGTGTGAAGACAAGGATTTCAGTTTAAGGGCTCTCATACATTTATGAAGCAGAACTTGGCAAATTGTCTTAATTTATTATTCATAGAACAAATATGGACCTAAACTATGAAGTATGCCATAAGTAGTTGTACCGGCTGGTTTTGTGTCAACTTGACACAGGCTGCAGTAATCACAGAGAAAGGAGCTTCAGTTGGGGAAATGCCTCCATGAGATCCAACTGTGGGGCATTTTCTCAATTAGTGATCAAGGGGGAGGACCCATTGAGGGTGGTGTCATCTCTGGCCTGGTAGTCCTGGGTTCTATAAGAAAGCAAGCTGAGCAAGCCAGGGGAAGCAAGCCAGTAAGTAACATCCCTCCATGGCCTCTGCATCAGCTCCTGCTTCCTGACCGGCTTGAGTTCCAGTCCTGACCTCCTTTAGTGATGAACAGCAATTTGGAACTGTAAGCTGAATAAACCCTTTCCTCCCCAACTTGCTTCTTGGTCATGATGTTGTACAGGAATAGAAACCCCGACTAAGAGAGTAGTCAATAAAAATGCAGGATGTAAATATCCAGCAACAACTTAGATTGGATTTGGCAAGCAACCGAACTTTAAAAAATAATGCCAGCTGGATATGGTGGCACATGCCTTTAAGAAATCCCAGTGCTCAGGAGGCAGGTAAATCTTTGTGAGTTCAAGGCCAGCCTAGTCCACATAGTGAGTTCCAGGACAGCCAGATCTGCATAATGAAACTGTGCTCAAAAGAAAAGCAACACCACAGTTTTACGTATTTAAAACTGAGACTATAACACAGGTATCAAAGAAGGCATTTGTCCTCTACACTCCCTTTTCAGGAAGTGCCCTTGTCTGTAGCCACAAATGCTCAACTTGAAAAGTTTTGCATTTCAGTGGGATGGTCCTTGACAAAAAACATAGTCCATAGGCTGGTTAGTGACAGGAGATGTGAATGTGACCAGACCTGAAAAGCTGGCCTCAGCTGGAGCCATCTGGAGAGCTCAGTGGTTAGGAGCACCTGCTGTTCTTGCAGAGGGCCCAGCTGTAGTCCCCAGCACTCACAAGCCAGCTCACATCCACCAGCACCAAGCATGTACACAGTGTACAGACAGTTATGTAGGCAAAGCACCATTCACACAAAAGAAATTTTAACAAACTTTTAAAACAAAGCATACCACTGGCTTTGGTAAATTGGAACTGAGGCCGACAATGGAAGCTGAAGAAAATGGCATGGGGTGTGGTGCTTGGCCACAGAGCTCAGCACAGGAAGGTCTAATTAGCAGGGCAGAGGAGCCACAGTCCACAGAAACCAGCTCAATTAAAAACAGCTGACACAGCCCAGTCACAGAGACTGCGGCCATGTGAGGGATCTCTGCAGTGCTCTTGGCTTCTGGTAGACTTCCAAATAGTTTGCAGTGTTGGTGTGTCTGACAGAGCCCCGCAGAAGTTACAGAGAGGCATTCTTTACACACATACAGTATTGTATGTCAGTTCTGCTGCAGTACAGAAGGCACTCAATGGCTTGGTGACTTGGTGAGAAACAGGAGCTTTCCACAATGTGCTCACGGACTCATGGGGTCTGAAGGAACGACCATGCTATCCTGGTGCCAGGCTCTGGTGTTCTCAGTAGAGAGCACTGACTAAAACCCAGCAGCCCTGCGGTGGTCCTTGTCATTTAAGACAACAAGCCGAGCCATGCATGATGTACATTGTCAGGTTCAAGTCACCAGGAATGCAAGCAATTCCAATTTCTCTATTTTTCTGGTGATCATGGTGGTGGTTGTGATGGTGCTGGCGATCGGGTGTGTGTGTGTGTCTAGGTGCTTATAGCAGATCAAGGCATTGGGCCACTAAAAATGTGCTCTTTTTTTCTTTTTCTTTTTTAATAATTAACCAGTCTGATTTATATACCAATAAATTCTCAGTTCACAAAATGTTCACACAATAACTTCAGAGTCAATTGATAATGATACAGGCTGCCCACCTAGATTAGACAAGTTCTAATCATTCTATCCTTTATGATATTTATAGTTACCTGTGGCTATTTGAAGCTACATGAGATCTGGATCATCTTCCTCTTGCTCCTTTTTTTAATTAGATATTTTCTCTATCCCATCCCACCTCCCCCTGCTCTCTAACCCACCCAGTCCCCCTTCTCTGACCTGACATTCCCCTACCATGGACAATGAGCCTCTCCTCTCCAATGGGTCCAAGGGCCTCTCCTCTCACTGATGCCCGACCAGGCCATCCTCTGCTACCCATGTGGCTGGAGCCATGGGTTCCTCCATGTGTACTCTTTAGTTGGTACTGGGAGCTCTGGGGGTACTGGTTGGTTCATATTGTTATTCCTCCTATGGGGCTGTAAACCCCTTCAGCTCCTTGGGTCCTTTCTCTAGTTCCTCCATTGAGGGCTCTGTGCTCAGTTCAATGGTCTTTTAACTACTGAGGCATCTCTTCATCCCTAAGAAAGATACACTTAAGAAGCAAAGTGTTCAAGAGAGAAATCAGTGAAAATCTGAAAATATTTTGAAATAAAAGATAAATAAAAGTTTAAACAACCATCCATGATATTATTATTAAAACTATCAAATGTAAAATATAAACCAATAGAAATATAGCCTAAGTACAGAACTTTGTAATATTACTGAAATATTTTTAAAAGAATATTTGGATATAGATAAGACAGAAATAGAAAAAAACCTCAATAATATCTGTGGTTACACCTATGTACATGTATCTAAGAGTAGGCATAAGCCGACAAGCTGAAATGAGAAGTCTATAGAGATTCGTGGATCCGAGAGAGCTAAGCCGCTGCTGGGCTTGTGCTGCAGGCCTGTAATCCCAGCAGCTCAGAGGCTGAAGCGGGAGGATCAGGTGCAACCTGCACAGCCTGGTGAGACCTGGGCTCAAGGAGTAAAGGAGGGCTGAAGAGACGCGTTCAGTGGCAGAGCGCTTGCCCACTATGTCTGGGGTCCTAGGTTCAATCACCAGGTAACACACACACACACACACACACACACACACACACACACACACAGAGAGAGAGAGAGAGAGAGAGAGAGAGAGAGAGAGAGAGAGCGCTAAGATTTTTGTTTTGTTTTGTTTTTTGAGACAGGGTTTCTCTGTGTAGCCCTGGTTGTCCTGGAACTCACTCTGTAGATCAGGCTGGCCTCGAACTCAGAAATCCGCCTGCCTCTGCCTCCCAGAGTGCTGGGATTACAGGTATGCGCCACCACTGCCTGGCTATCTTTTAGAAATTAATGGTCCACCAGGCAGTGGTGGCGCATACCTGTAATCCCAGCACTCTGGGAGGCAGAGGCAGGCGGATTTCTCAGTTCGAGGCCAGCCTGATCTATAGAGTGAGTTCCAGGTCAGCCAGGGCTATACAGAGAAACCCTGTCTCAAAAAAGCCAAATCCAAAAAACCAAAAACCAAATAAAAGAAAAAAAAGGTTGTATAACACTATTTGCTTTAAATGTAAAGCTTAAAAGTAATTATATTTCTGCAGGAATAAGTGAGTAAATCAGAGATAGATGATAACTCAAAGACACACATAGGTATTTGTCTTAAGAGAAAGGTGTTACTGTAGGATACCGGGGAAAGAAGGGTCTTTTCAGTATCATTGGTTGGACAAACAGATATATAATTAACAAAGAAATCTGATTACCACATCACACTATATACAATATAAATTCCAACTGGATGTTTGTGTGACATCATGGAAAAAACATACACGATTTTGGAATGCACACACATTTTTTTAAGTGAGATAAAAGTATTGGCTATCATAAAGAAATACCCAGGTAATTTAGAGTATAAATTAAAACTGCTATTACAAAACACCATTAAGAGAAAGAAAACATGTTGCAGAATGGAGGGAGACAAAGTGATCTACATAGCTGATAAAGAACTTAAGCCTAGCATATGGTCAGAATACCTATAAATGACAAGCCCTTCAAAGCAGTATCCAAATAACCAACATACATATTCCATCAAGTACATGAACGTTAAAAACACATGATAATGAGCATGTCTGCCAGAACTGCTGAGGTAGAGATTGACAATACCACATATGAACAAGCGCAAGGAACAGTAGCAAGGGGTTCACAAAGCACTGCAACCACTTTGGGAGGTAGCCTGCCATATGTCTAAACTTGGCATACTATACGGATTCTACATTGATGGGATTCATGTACACAAGCCTAGAGGATGCGCACTGGAATGCTCACTACCACATTATTGCAAATAGCTCTCCAACAATCCAGCTGTCAAGCAACAACATTCTGGACGAATAAGCCAATATGGCATCATCGTGTCACTACATAGAAATGAAAGTGCATGACCATAGCTTAGTAGAACAACATGAATGAGTGTCACAAACACTGTTCTAAAGTGAAGAGTCAGACATACAAACACAATGCTTTCTCTTTCTAACACAATGCTTTCATTTGCATAAAGTTCAAAACTGGGCATAACTAAAACCTAGTTTTTAATGCTATATACTTACTAAAGACCAAGAACACTCCCCAGGACATGCCAGTGTTACCTTTCTGAACACAGGTTGGGGTTATAACAGGGAGAGTGACAGCAGGATGCTGCACTGCATCACATGAATAGTGACTCAACAAGGTGTATGTGTGCACATGAGGCTTTGTGTCTAGGCTTGCTGCATCTTGTTATGCCATACTTGGTTGATATCACTGGGAAGCCTACTCTTCTCTGAAGGGAAATGGAAGAGGAGTGGGTCTGGGGAGATGCTTCGGATGTTTTATATAAGATCATTATCACCACTACCACCACCACCACCGCCACCACCACAAAAGTCAGATTCTAAAACTCTCTTCCCCTAAGAATTTCCAGCCCTAGCAAACATAAAAACTCAGAATCTGATTTCAAGTTGTACCTTCTTCCTTGTTTCTGCTAAATCTAGGGTGCAGCAAAAAAAACCCAAACACCCATTTCTTCTTTCACTTTTCTATCTGCAGGGAGCCAGATAGTTTACTGGAGTCAGTCCAAAGGCAACCACTGGTGACTGTTTTCTCCTGCTGCGGGTTTCAGAGAAGTCCTCTTCTGACTCCACCTAGTGGGCAGCAGGCGCTCAACGGCTACTGCTCAGGCCTGTATGCATAGCTCATCTGTCCATATGAACACTTAACTAAACTCTTTTTAACCTCCAATAACCCAGCTCATGCATATCTAGATATGTCAGAAACTACTGTGTACCATATAAAACACAATACTATCCCATGGCAGGGCAAACAGTTAGGTACCAGTAACAACAAACAATAGCTGGGGGATGCTAGACTGAGAAGGGCTCGCTCGTGAGAAGAATCTGAGAGATCCAAACAAGGGTGATTAGTGTACCACACTGGATGAGAGGAAGCACACCTTACCTGCAGATGTGGTCTGGTTAGCTCCTGTGTGTAATAGCATGGCTTGTTTGTCATCTTTATGGGAAATCCACATAAATGCGGCAGTTTTGATTTTAAATCTAAAAGGAAGCTTTTCAACACACCATCCAAATCGACTCTTGGGAAAAACTGAATGGGCTGACTTCTGATGCAGCTGAGAGGGTACCTGAGCACGGTTAAAGAACGACATGACGTTTTCTGTCTATAAGACACAGCAGTTCTCATTTTTAAAAAGGTGGTAATGTTGACAGGACAGATAAACAGTTTCTGTTTTTATATTATAGTCTACAGATGCCAAAGTCAAAAGGTTTTCCTTCTAAGTTTATTTTTATTCACAAAGTAACAAAGTTTGTGTGTATGTGTGTGTGTGTGTGTGTGTGTGTGTGATGCAGTAGGCTTTGATATGGCACAATCATGGTGAATCATTGTGTCTTCATTATGTAAATAGAAATGTAAGAGTAGATTACAATGCTTCACAAGAGATTTGTAATGAATGTGCCATCACCTGTACAGAGTATAAAGACAAAATAGAGGACAACAATATGCTACTATTTTCAAAAACAAGGAAAAACTTGGCACAGAGAAGAAACACATCACCAATTATTTTCAAACTTCAGTAGCAGTCCTTCAAGCAAAGTATCTTTTCCTACTGAGAAATCTAAACACTTGGGATCGTATTGGCGCCTAATGAAAGGGAATTGCTGGCTAGTGTCAACTGTAAGTTTAATGTGGATTATCTGGGTTAGGAAAGAGCACAGGGAGAACACTAGAGCTCTTCTATTTCTAAATCCCAGGCTGCCAGAGTGGTGAAAGCCATACTAAGTACGATTGAAGAGCTCATCCTAAACACTTGTATTCTGTGTTTGTGTATATTTTTAAAGCAATCTTAAGAAAGTCATTTTCTGGGTCTGGAGAGATGGCTCAGTGGTTAAGAGCACTGACTGCTCTTCCCAAGGACCTGAGTTCAAATCCCAGCAACTACATGGTGGCTCATAACCATCAGTAATGAGATCTGATGCCTTTTTCTGGGATGTCTGAAAACAGCTACACTGTACTTACATATAATAAATAAGCAAACAGATAAATAAATAAATCTTTAAGAACGTCATTTTCCTAAGTCAATGCAGTCTGTTTCAAGTGCAAGTCAAATCTAAAAAAGGAAGAGCTCAGTTACTTTTAATTTAATCCTTTCAATAACATCCAAAGAACACTAGGCGGAGCCCTTGGCTAAGAAAAATTTCATGACTGGTTTCTTACATTCTATTAAGAAATAAGTGCCTGTACTTTTTTTTCTATTCTGAATTTTCTTTTCTCACTTAAGTTTTTTGCAATAGTCTTTAAGAAAAATTCCTTCTAGCCTTGAATTGTTGTAATTCCATTACTGAGGAAGCTGAGGCAGAAGGATGACCAGTTCAAGGATAGCCTGGGTTACCTAACAAGATCTCCCTCGTGACACCAACGTGGTTTCATATTAGAAACAATTAAGCTATGATGTGTCTTTTATTGGAAGATGGGAGGGCTAGAATGCAGCTCAGCTGTAGAGTGAACGCCTATCTTGCAGAAAGTGCTGGATTCAATCGTACCCTTGGCATAAACTGGACATATGGTGCATGTCTATAATCCCACTTGAAAAGTACAGACAGGAACGACAGAAATTCAAGAATAGTCTGGGATATCTAGTAAGTTCCTAGCCAGGCTACACAGACCCATGTCCACAACAAAACAAAAACTCCAAAAAGAAAGAGCACAAAAATTATTGTTAATTATAACCTCTAAGCTAAACTTAAAACAACTGTGCAGAAAAAGTGGCTCCATTAAATGACAGCATGATAGTGACAGCATGGGGCATGGCCAAGGTCTGGCTGATCAGGCAGACAGAAAGTATCTGCTATCACTAGCGTGCAAAGGATACGTGAAGGTCCTTGTGTTAATTGTTTTGAAGTAGATGCTGCAGTATATTTTCATATCCCCACAGTCTTCTGGAAGTTTGTAACCATACTACAAATTAAGCACACAATGTAAATCATTTTGGAGGAGGCTATTCTTAGGTTACATGGCAAGAAAGGAGATCAAATGAAATTTTGTGTGACACATATTTGCTTCCTACCAGGTCATCCCAGTGCCTCTGGAAATCTTCAAAGGAATGAAAAGGACAGTCAGGGGGTGCTGTATGAAGAATATTTATTATCTGACCCATTTTCATACTATAAAAAATGAAATTTGATACATTATGTCAATGTTTAAATACAGTTCAATGTTATTTGATAAGCTGTGATTTAGAAAGTATTCCAAAAGACCTAGAAAATATGTTTCTATCCAAATATAAACAACAAACACTTGTACCTAGTTAAAAATACAATTGCATTAAACCTTTTATACTATGGTGTATATTTTAAGATATATTTAGCATCTTTGAAATACAAATAAGCTGTGGGAATCCCTTAATCAAATTAACATAGTCATTACTTCACATATGTACATGTTTTGTGGCTAAAATACTAAAAATCTATTCGTAGAGATGTCCAAGAACAGTCTTTGATACTAAGTATAGTGTGTTGTACAATGGATGTTTTTAATTTATTCCTCATGTCTGAGATTATCATTAATAAGCATTTCTTTCATCTAGTCCAAAGCTCCAGCCTACGTTTTGTAACTGCACTTATGCTGTTTTTATGAGTTCAATTTGACAGATGATACATATAAGATTACATGAATTTGTCTGTCTAGCTTTTTTTAAAATTTAATAACTTGTTCCAGGCTTATTATTCATATTGTCACCCATGACAGGACTGCCTTTGTTAAGGCTGAAGTTTGCTACCCCTGTACACAAACCACATCTCTTTCTATTCTACCTAGGGGGGACACTTAGGTTGTGCCCACATTTCAGCTACTGTGAATGGAGCCCCAAGGAATGTGAGAGTGCAGAGACAGCTGACATACTGACTTTATTTCCTTTGGATATATATCATATAGATATTATTATTATTAGGATAAAGATCATATGGTAATTACATTTCAAAAATTCCTTTTACCTTTGTGAGAAACTTCCATATTGTTTTATACAATATTTGTGCTAATTTACATTCTCATGACCAGCATGCTTGCACTCCCTTTACATATCATACTTACATCATTTCTTTCATATTTTTAACTTTAAGGATTTCATACCTAACCACATTGCATGTCCATCCTTTCTACCCTATCTCTGCCCCTCCCTCAACTCCTTTATCCTCTCAACCCTCCCTAAAATCTGATCTCTTTTCTATTTGTTAGATATATAAGTGTATGTGTGTGTATTTAATGAATATATCACCTAGTGAATCCAAATAATACTGTACTTATTTTCATGTTTACTGCTGATGTTTTTGGACCAAAAACAACAAGAAAAGAACCCCCTCCAAAATTGGTTCTCGCTCCCTCAGCAGGCCTTGAGTGCCTACAGCCTTTCATATAGAGGTGGAACCTTAGGAAATTTTCTTCCAGTCCACATTGGTGTGTTGATTGGTGTGGTCCTTGCAGGTTTTGCACAGGCAACCGCAGTGTTGAGAGTTCATGGGTGCAGCATTGCTGTGTAGAAGAATTCCTACTCCTCTGTTTCTAACAATCTTTTCACCAAAATTTCCACGGTGTTCCCTGATCCATGTAGGTGTTGTATTACAAGTTTCCCTTTTGGGGCTGGGGACGCAAGTCCCTTATTCTCTGTATTTTGATCGGATTATGGATCTACTAGTCTCTGATGCAAAAAGAAACTTCTCTTATAAGATGTGAGAGCTGTAGTTATTTTCTCTGAGCATAAGGATGAGTATGTAGAAGACAATTAGAAGCTATATTACTTTAACAATATAGGTCCCTTCCGCTATAGCTTCTTGGGTATATTTACAGCACCAGGCAGGAGTTACTTCCAATTGAATAGCTGCAGTTCTAATTAGGCATTGCTTGGTTGCCTTCAGGATACAAGTGCCATTATTGCATTGATGTCTTCAAGCCCTGTTATTACTGTGATTCTCGGGCTTTACAGCTGAGTAGGACTTTTGATAACTTTTCTCCTTAGGCATCTGGCATAACACCTCCTGACACATGGAAACTAGTTTCAGGGAGTCTTTATGCAGTCAGGAGCAATGGACTCCCTGATCACTCAAGAGAAGTAGCCCCTGCCGGACACTAAGGTTTGTGTTAAATATTCTAAGCTAAATGTTCCTGGGGGGAGCATTACACTGCTTCGTGGAGTAACTGCATCAGAACATATTCTTTCTATTTATATATATCATATGTGGAATATACATACACACATATACACACACATATACATATATATTGGTGGTTTGCACATACTTGACCCAGGGAGTGGCACTATTAGGAGCATGTGCTAGTTGGAGGAAGTGTGACACTGTAGGCATGGGCTTTAAGACTGTTCTTTCCTGGAGGCCATCAGATCAACATAAAGAACTCTCAGCTCCTCCTTGCACCATCCCTGCCTGGATGCTGTCATGCTTCCTGTCTTGATGATAATGGGCTGAACCTCTGAACCTGTAAGCTAGCCCAAATTAAATGTTGTCCTATATAAGAGTTGCTTTGGTCATAATGTCTTTTCACAGCAATGGAAACCCTAAGATAGACAGACAGACAATATAAACTTTTAGTTTTATAAATTCCCATTTATCAACTGTTAGAACTAATTCCTGGACCAATGGAGCCCTAGTATAAATGTCCTTTCCTACGCCTGCATCTTGTAGAATACAACCTGTTTTCTACTAGCAGTTTCAGGCTTTCAAGTTTCTCATTGAAGTCTTTGATCTATTTAGAGTTAATTTTGTGCATGATAATAAAATGAATCTAGCATCCTTCTTCTACATGTGTAGATCCAATTTTCCTCAGCAGTGTTTGTAGAAGATGCTGTTTTTCCTTCAATGTGTATTTTTGGCATTTTGGTCAAATATCAGGTGGCTCTCACTATGCACATTTGAGCCTGGGTCTTTTATTCCATTCCATTGATCTACATTTCTATTTTTGTGCCAATACCATACTATTTATATTACTATCAGTGTATAATATAACTTTATATCTTGTATGGTAACCCCTCCATTATATTTTAAATACAGGATTGCTGTCATCATCCATGGTTTTTTGTACTTTCATATGAAATTCAGAGTTTTTGTGTCTGTATGCCATATAAAGTTTAATTGAGATTGCACCGAATCTGTTAACTGTAGGTAAGATGATCAGTTTCACAGAATCCTACCAATCCATGAATATGGGAGGTCTTTCCGTTTTCTAGTGATTTCTTCTCTTTATTTATTAAGAAACTTAAATTTTTCACTGTAGAGATCTTTCACTTTCTTGGTTAGGTTTATTCCTGTTCTTTCCTACTTTGTTTGTTTTGAACATACTGCCAATGGGCATGTTTCTGTGGTTGTCTTTCTCAGAACATTTGCTATTGGTGTATAGAAATATGTTAATTTTTGTAAGTTAATTTTATATCTAACCACTTGTTGAAAGTGTTAATTATTTCTAATTTTCTGGTGCAATATTTAAGATCTCTTATATATAATACCATACCATCTGTAAATAAGGATACTTTAACTTTTTATTTGTATCCCTTTAGTTTCCTTCTCTTGTCTTAACACTCTAGCTAAGGCTTCAAGTACTATATTGAAAAGAAATGGCAATAGAGCATATCACTTTCATTTTTTATTTTAGTGTGACTGCTTTCAGGTTTTTCCCATTTAGGATGTTGGCTAGTGGGCGTGTCATTATATGTTATTAGGCTGAAGTATGCTTCTTCAAGTTCTACTCTCTTTACGACTTTTATCATGAAGGGATATTAGATTTTGTCAACATCCCCTTTTATATCTATTGATATTTTTCTTTCTAATAATGCCATTTATAACAGATATGAGGTGATGTCTCATTATAATTTTACTTTGGATTTCCCTATTATGATTGCTGAAGGTTTTTTTTTTTCGTGTATTTATTGGCCATCTGGATATTTTCTCTATTTAAGTTGAGTGTAGTGGTTCCTGCTTTTAGTCCCATCACTCAAGAGACAGGGGGAAGGTGAAATTCTATGAGTTAAAGATCTAATAGCAAGTTCTAGGACAGCAAGGCCTGTGCAGTGAGATCCTGTCTTAAAAAAGAAGAAATGTCGATTTCTTTGTTCATTTGAAAAGCAAGTTGTTTTCTTGTTACTGAATTGAGTTCCTGTATGTCTGTCTTGATGTAGATGGAGTGTTTGCTCTCTCCTAAATTTAATTAACATTGTAACCATTTTAAGATGTAATTAGGTTGTAAAGGTTCTGCTCACAATGAGTATATTGATGCAATTATCCCAGGCTTGAGTTCCTTATAAAATAGTAATTTTTGCCTTTTTGTGTGTTTTTCTGACCACCTCTTTGCCTATTCACTAGGGAATGATGATGAAGAAACCCTTATCAGAAACTTAATGTGCTGGCACATGGGTCTCAGACTACCCAGCTTCCAGACTTATATGGGAAATGTTTGTATTGCTTATAAATTATCCAGTATTTGGCATTCTATTACAGAGGCATAAAATATTCTAAGAGAAACATGGTTTAGAACTATTTTCACTTCCTTCAGGGTGATCCTCATTCCTTTGGCTGTTTTCTTTGGTGTGCAAATGCTTTTTAATTTGATGCAGTTTTACTGATCCATTTCTACTTTTGTAGTACAATGTTTTGGGCATTATACAAAAACTCATCCTCAGATCAAAGTCACAAAGTTTTTCTGTTTAGCTATATTATTAGAGTTTTGTATAAAGTGAGAATTAAGGACCTAATTTAATTCTTCTACTTGTGGATATAGCTTTCACAGCATCACTTTTGGAAAAGACCATCTTCTCTTTTTTGTCTTCATGGAAGTGTTAATGAAAATCCATTGATCATAACTGCATACCTATGGATATGCTGTTCTCTTCTTTAAGTTTATATGCCTGTGTATATGCCAGTATCATATGGTTTTAATTACTGCAAGTTTGTAGGATGGCTTAAAAATCAGAGTGTGATGCTTCTGATATTGCTTTAGCCCCTTGGGAGTCTTTTATTTCTATATGAAATTAATTTTCCCCTAGTTTTTGAAGAATGACATGTTTTGGTCAATAATATAACATCTATAGATTACTTCTAGTATTGTGAATGTTTTTACAATTCTAATTCTTCTAATCCGTGACTGAGTTCTCATTCCAATTATTTGTGTCTTTGTCAATTCCTTTTATAAATGTTCTGTAATTTTAACTTTCACTTCTTTGGTTAGGTTCATTCTACAATTTCTTTTGGGTAGATATTTTGAATGAGATTGTTTCCTTGTTAAAGTATAGAGATGATGCTGGGTTTTCCTATTGTTGGTGTTTTGAGACATGGTCTTGCTATGTAATCCAGATTTGCCTTAAATCCACTATCCTCCGACCTCAACTTCCCACATTCTGGAATTACAAGTGTGCACCAGATATATGGATATTTATAAGTTGATTCTGTAGCATGCATCTTTTAAGTTTCACTTCATAGTTCTAGGTTTTGATGGGATCCTTATGGTTTTCTATTTGTAGCATCAAATTGTCAGTCAACAGAAATCGTTACCTTCTTCCTTTCCAATTGCAATGCCTTTAATTTTCTTCTCTTTCTTATGGCACAGGCTAGGAATTCTAATACTATACTGAATAGAAGCTATAAAAGTGAAATTCTTGTCTTGTTCGTGATATTCATGGAAAGCTTTTAACTTTTTACCATCCAAGATGGCCTTATTGTGGCTTACTATGTATGACCTTGTTTATATCCTAATAACTGAAATGGTGAGGAAACACTGAGGTGAACTGCTGCAAATAATGTGCCAATCACAAATACACACAAAACTGAATTACAAAATGTTTCCACCAGTGAGAAGTCTGTGAAGAAGGAAATGAGTCAGAATCATGCCCCTCCCCTCAGTATTTTACCATGCTCTTAATTTTCCTGAGCAAGTTAAAATTTCTTAATAGTTTTTTGTCTCAGAAACAATTCATTTTTTCTAATGATAATTCAAAAAAGTATGTTTACATTTAATATAATAAATCATTATTAGGTAAAAAATCATAAATTTTGGTATTAAGACTATTATGATATTGAGAAATTTGGTAATTTTAGTATTTATTAAAAGATCTAAGAAAAATGTAAACACAAAACAAATTAGTTTATTAATTCAAAGGGGGTAATTTATGGTTTCCATTTCCATAACAACAGTGCTCAGTCCTTTTCACTCTTGCTCTTTATGTATGTAAGTGTTTTGCCTCCATGAATGTATGTGCACCCGTGTGTGGCTGCTCAAGAGGCCCGAGGATGCCAGCTCCTCAGGAAGCACGTCTGTGATGAGAACTGAGCTATGGTCTCTGTGAGAGCAGCAAGTGCCCTTCATTATTGAGCCGACTCTCCAGCCTTGACCCAGGGCTTTATAGTCCTATAATTATGTTTTTAAAGTTCAAAGTAGTTTATAGTTTTGCATAAAGTGTTAAAGAAGCAACATTAAAGAACATTATTATATTTTGAATCCACTCTTAATGGTTAATCTTCATTTTCAACTCAACTGAACTTAGAATTATCTGGGGGATTGCTGAGGAACACTTCCTGGTGTCTCTGTGAGAAAAACCCTAGAAAGATTAACTAAAGATTAACTAAATGTAGGCATCACATTCCCATAGCCTGGAGACACAGACAGAATCAAAGGGAAAATATAAAGCCTGCCAAACCTCTGCCTTCTCCATTTTCTGCTTCTTGACCTTTGATGACATAAACTACGCTGTCTCATCGTGACTTCCATAACACGATACTTTGATAACTCCCTTAAGTGTGCCTCTAAGATATTACAGTCGCAGTGGTGAGAAGTGGCCATTATGCCAGCTCCACATCACTACCTCAGATCTTACCTGGGTAAAATATAGCACCAGTTGTTTAAAATGGAATGTCTCTCAATGACAGCATTCTGGTTGGTATGAAAATCCTCTATAATATGCTGAGAAATATCAAACTCCTGTAGCTTTTAAATGAAATAAGATTTCAGTATGCAAGTCCTCAAAGAATTTTTCTCAGAAAAAGAAACATTAAAACAATACAAACTGACAGTAGTTTATAAATGCTTTGAGATTTACTTTCCATGAGGTAATCAGTGCTCCAACATATCCTACCTCTCCCTGCACAGTACACCAAACAGGTTAGCTCATGCTTTCCCGTTCATCTTCTAAAGTCTAACTCGTACTTTATGCTAGATCCAATCAATTGTATTATGTTAACTTATAGAAATCAAATCCACCTAAAGGATTTGTATTTCTGTGAATGTTTATATATGTGGAGATGTGTGCATGTGTGAGAGGAGGCCAGAGGACAACCATGGGAATGTCTTTTTCTTTCTTTCTTTCTTTCTTTCTTTCTTTCTTTCTTTCTTTCTTTCTTTCTTTCTTTCTTTCTTTCTTTCTTTCTTTCTTTCTTTCTTTCTTTCTTTCTTTCTTTCTTTCTTTCTTTCTTTCTTTCTTTTTTGCCAACTAGAAAGGCCCAGGCATCTACTATTTGTCTCTGTTACTTCAGTGCTAGCATTACAAATATGGACCACAATTTCAACTTATTTCAATGTGTATGGATGTAGTTGATTGCCTAGTAAGGCCAGGGAGGGTGTAGACACCCTACAGCTGGGGTTGTAGGTGATGGTGAACAACCTGGTATGAGTCTTGAGAGAACCAAATTCAGTTTTACAGAAAAGCAATATATTCTTTTAGCTTCTGAGCCAACTCTTTAGCCTCAAGAGGTAAATATTTTGATATGATATACTGTGCTTGAGAAATCTGATCCTAAACTATGCTATGAAAAAAGAAAAGGAAGGAAGGAAGGACAGTAGGAAGGAAGGAATAATAAATAAAGATGGCTGGGGCAGGAGTGTCCCCATACACTGGCACCACGTAGAATGACTGGCTTGAAAGAAAACAGAATCTAAAATGCAATTCTAAAGGTAGGCATTAAAGTAAAAGGTTTAGAATGTGTGGGTTCTCACATCTATCTACTTACACAGCTTGAGTACATACCAACACTACTCAGAGGCTCAGGCCCCAACGCTAGTCCTTATCAATGTAGATTATTTTGAACACTAAGTTCCTCAACTATTAATACACATCTCAAGAGAATGCAACCCTTGTATTTATCCACTTCAGAAATATTTTAAAAGTATCCCTATTCAAAACCAAACTCATGAGAAGGCACTCATAAATAAATATTTCTTCTACCTTAAAACAACAATTTAGAAGAATTTGGGTTTAGTTTTCTAAGCAATGTTGAGATTTTACAGATATTTGGGTTGGAGAAACTTTGATTTAGAAATAGGAATCTATTGACACTGTGAAGAAGCAAGACTGGAAACAAGGCCTATGTGGATATTAGTTAAAAGGCTGAGGCAAAAGAATAGGTCCAAGTCAGAATACTGGACACTGAAGCCAAGGTCATTGCAGAAACCAAGGCAGGTAACAAGTTAGACAGTGGAAGTGAAAAAGAGAAGTACCAAAGTAACACAAAGTCTATATGGAAGAAACTCACTGCCTTTCCTCACTGTCCTTTGATGGCCAATAGTAAATACAAAGGAAGAAGATATCTGCTGGGGTTAGTGACACACACCCACTTTTAGATATCATCAAGTCTGGGTGTGTGATGGCTTAAATGAGAATGTCCCCATAAGTTCCTATGTTTGAATACTTGGTCACCATCTGGTGATGCTGTGGCTTTGCTGGAGGAAGTATGTCACTGAGGGTCGTCTTTGAGGTTTCAAAGCATCCTACCATTTCCAGTTTGCTCTCTTTGCTGTACTTGTGGTTCAATATGTGAACTCTTAAGTTTTCTGCCTACCACCTGCTATTTCTACAGCAGAAAGTAGATGAACTCTTGAATGAATGAAATTTGTTAACCCGAGCACTATCATGTCAAGGACTCTGAGGCCTCAGACACAGGGAGTAGCCAACCTTTGCTGGCTGAGGTTCAGAGGCAGGGTAAAGCCTTCATCTGTTCCAAGTACATGTATTTATGAACAACTGACCAGTGTATGTAGAAATGATCAAACACAGCTTTTTCCTCTAGGATGAGAGTATCCTGAAACTGCTCTTACAGAGATCTACTGAGATTAGCTAAAACTGCTTCCTTGTACAGTTGCATGCCAGAAACTTACCGCCTTGATACAGATGTATAGAATAAATGCTCCCTGTTTCCAGGTTCCTGCTACAGTTGGTGCCCTTCATTAGACTGAGTACAGCCCATCTGATTCCACCTAGCCTTTCTGTGCATGTGTCTGTGTTTGTTCTTTATTCTTTCTTTCATCACTTCAGTTAGGTCAATTCCTGAATCTGTGCAGTGTGCTGTACTTTGCTCTACAGTCATGGACTCTGACCTTTTGAAACCATAAGCCCAAATACACTCTTTGGTAAGATGCCTTGGTCAAGGAACTGAATCACAGCAATAGAAAAGTAAGTGGTACAGGGTGTCGTGAATATAATCATGAGAAAGGGTGGAAAGGGACACAGTCACAACTATGCAAGAACATGTAAGAGGTATTAGTATTTAGGCTGAAAATGAAACCTAGAAAACAGTGATATCCAAGTGGCTAAAGATATAGAAAAGCCATGGATCAATAGGATTGGACTTTGAAGAAAGAAGTTTCAGAAATCAAGGAAAGAGATGAGGCTTTAAGAACTAAATGGTACAAAACAGTTTACATGTTTCAATGACATCAAAGACAAATTTGCTCAGACAGCTCTTTCATATGAATCTTAAAGTAATGTAGCTCTTATCTAACTCTACCACTAGCCAATCAACTGAATATAAACAATAGTTAAATATCATCTCAGCTACATTTTGAGCACTGCACCTTTTGCTACCAGGATCCCTGCTGCTGCTGCCATGCTTCCTGCTAATGGACTAAGCCTTGGAAATTGTAACCAGGCTCCCAATTAAATGATTTCTTTTATGAGTTGCCATGGTAATGGTGTCTCACCACAGCAACAGAACAGTGGCTAAGACAGTATCTAATTCTACCAAAGGGCACCCAAATGTGACCAAGGAAGCTATGACTAAGTAGAGAAACTATGATACTGAATAGTGTTGAAAGAAAAACTCTGAATGTTGACTCTCTCACTATCTTTGTGACCTACAACAATTATTTAGCTCTCAATTTGCTTAGTTATAACAATTTTGATCTTCTGTATGTATCTATGTCATATAAAGCATTTGATGTACTTTATCTCATTAACCTGCTCAAATCTGTACAAGCTATATACCATTGTCTTCAATTTTCCAAAAAATCTGAGATTAAGGGATATGATGAAGAATGCTCAAAGTGGCACTGATATTAAATGAAGATTTGAGAATTTTAATGTGATTTAAAGCCAACTCTGAATGTTTTAGGTGTGCAAATATTAATGAGTATTTTGTAAATGTTCTCATCTTTATGCTGACTTTTCTTCTGACCTTAAAATCTTTGGAAGGAAACACTTTGTACATGTACATAATGATTCTCAATAAATAACTTTCTGTAGAATAAAAACAAATTTGTTTCCAGGTGCTTAATTAAAACTTAAAGGCAACAGTTAATATTATATAATGCCTTTCTGAAACATGCTCCTCGTGTAGTTACAGATTAAATTATAATCTGAATGTATCAATTTGTGGTAGTTTATACATATAAATTTCTATCTAGACACTTTTCTGAGTTGTAGAAAAATAGTATAGTTTAACAGTCTAAAAATGGAAAAATTATAATTATTGGGGGAAATGTGTGGATTTTTCTAATTAAAAAATAAGGGCTGAAGTATCATTTTTTATAATTAATCATGATAAACTATCTTTAAAGGTTCTCTAATAAGATCAAAGATCAGTGTTTAAAAAATTACTGGAATTTCCTTTTTTTGTCAAAATCTTTTCCAACTTTATTAAAAATATCCCAAAGAGGTTGATGACCATTATTTTTACAGTTTAAAATTTGAAATCACTAACAATATAAAAATAATTAACAAGATAATTTTTCCGGTAATAACTATCATATAAACTATCATCATCCTTTTGTCAATTGTTTCTTTTTTTATTAGATATTTTCTTTATTTACATTTCAAATGCTATCCCCTTTCCTAATTTCCCCTCCAAAAACCCCCTATCCCATTCTCCCTCCCCCTGCTCACTAACCCACCCAGTCCCCCTTCTCTGACCTGGAATTCCCCTACCATGGGACAATGAGCCTTCATGGGTTCAAGAGCCTCTCCTCTCATTGATGTCCAACCAGGCCATCCTCTGCTACCCCCATGTGGCTGGAGCCATGGGTCCCTCCATGTATACTCTTTGGTTGGTGCTTAAGTCCCTGGGAGCTCTGGGGGCGGGGTACTGGTTGGTTCATATTGTTGTTCCTCCTATGGGGCTGTAAACCCCTTGGGTCCTTTTCTGGAATTTCTACTTAGAAGAATAGGTTTTAAATACTGAAATTATCTATAATTTAAATTAGAAGGTGGTTTTTCAGTCCATTCAAGCTTCAGTTTCTAAAAATTTTGCAGTAGTGACTGACAAGTGTTATGTAACTTCTATGAAAGAAAGGTTAGAAAGACACAGACCCTTTCCTCTACAACTTTCCAGCATAATGATGCACTTGTATAAATACCAGTATGAAGAAAGAGAGGTGAGCTGTGAGAGCTGTGAAGTCTTCACAGGTGGTGATGATGAATTCTGTCATGAAAGATGATCTGGAGAACACATACTGAGCGTTCAGAACAGCCTGAGCTAAAGAATGGAGGAACATTCAACAGCAGCTAGATGAGACTACATAGAAGGAAAGCGTGGATCAATTTGATGAGGACCTCGTCCATCATAGGCAGCTGTTGGGATTTCACTATGTAGTCACTGGAGAACATGGCGCATTTTTAACACCAGGAAGAGATGTATACAAGACAAGCAGGAGTGGGGAGTGGCACCTAGCAGCAACATCTGTCACCCCATAATCACCAGGATTGACTAGGCTGATAATGTTGGCTAGGCAGGTGTCTCCTTTCTCCCTCATCATTTAATGTGTGTCCTACCTAAAGCTTCATGCTGGGTTGAGCAGCCTTTACTGGCAGAGGAGAAACTTTCTTTGGCCAAGTGTATGATTAGTTGTGCTACCCTAATAGAATTTCCAAAGAAGTTTTTCACTCAGCACTATTGATACTTTGCGTCAAATAATTCTTTGCTGGGTTGGAGGTGGGTTTGTTCTGTACATAGTACATTCAGAAGCACTCCTTGCTCCTGCCTGCTAGATGCTAGTGCCAAATCACACTCTCCTTCCCCACACCTTGGAAACCAAAAAACACCTTCTAGGCATTGTCGAATGTTTCATGGAAAGCAAAAGCATTGTCTCCTCCTCCATCCTCCTCTGTGGCCAAGGAACCAGTGGCACCCAGTAAAGGAAACATGTACAAAGTGACTACTAATGCATAAGGCTCCATGTGAGAGGGAACTAGTAATATAGAAGACAAAGACAGACGACATTTGTATAAAAAGAGATGCAAAAATGCTCCTAGAATGTCAAGGGCAGAAGATGAGTGTATTTACTATGACATGAAACCATTTTTAATATTTGGAAGTGAAAAAAAGACAAAAATCGGTGCTGAGGCCAGATAAGACACATTTTGGATGTGTCTAATGATATTTTTGACAGGAATAATATGATAAAACCTTTTTCAATTGAGAAAAATGACATTTCAGAAATATAGAACAACATAGACATGTCCAATACTTAGCAGCATGCATTTTATTTATTATTTTTTTAAAATATGGATATGATTTCTCTTGACTATAATCCTAGTACTCAGGAGGCTGAGGTAGGAGGGTACTTACAAGTTTAAGGCTAGCCAGGCAGATACCAGCTGCTAGCCAGCTTGAGCTATAATGTGAGACTATTTCAAACTACCAAAGCCAAACAAATTGGAAAAGCAAATGCCCACCACGTCCTTTTCTTTTTTTTCTTTTTTCTTTTAAAGATTTATTTATTTATTTTATGAATATGAGTACACTGTAGCTGTACAGATGGTTGTGAGCCACCATGTGGTTGCTGGGATTTGAACTCAGGACCTTCAGAAGAGGAGTCAGTGGTCTTAACCGCTGAGCCATCTCTTCAGCCCCCACCACACCCTTTTCAACGCTAGCACAGTAATGGGTTTCACTAAGACATTTGATGTGTCTACTTGTACTGTATTCTCAGTTGCCCCATGAGTGTTCCTTGTCAACCCTGTACACGTGCTAGTTCTCTCCTCTTGCTTCTCACTCCAAATATGTGTGTATACATGTATATCCTACATATGAGAGAGAATATTGCATGTGTTTTGGCAACAAAACCTTTTATATCTGCTTCCATCTTAATAATTAAAATCAAGTAGCATATTAATAATAATAAGAAGAAGATATTAATCATATAGTAAATATAGGAATTTATAGAAATCAAATATTTTGTACCTCAGGTGGTGGCAATCTGATAGTATAGACTTCTATACTTAGACAAACTTGAGTTTCTGTTACATTGATATCTAATACTGAAAAAGAATTAACCATGTTTTCTGGGGTTAGTATTCCATCCTATCAAGTAAAAGATTTACAGTAACACATATTACTTTATATATCAGTATATACATTGAGAACAGTTTTTTATATATATATTTAGAAAAGTTCAAATAATGAACCATAGGTTTGGCAGTCTACAAATTAAACTTCTAAGACAAAAAACTTGAAACAATATAGATATGTGTGGGAGGGAGGACCTACAACAGGGTAACAGTAAGAAAAATAATACCCCCTACAGTTTAAAGGACTCACTAAATAGTCTCTGCAAATCTGACATCTATTACTAAAGTCCAGTGAGATCTCACACCAGGCTTCATGAACACAGCTGTGCTGACATGTCAGAGGAATGGCATCTGGAGAGACCTTTGGGAGCTTCAGGTATACAGACCACATTATTTCTTGAATTGGGGAACAGTGAGGAGGCTGCATTTACTTTGTAATACTTTAGTGAGTATACACTTAAAATTTCTGAGTTTTATCTAAGTATATTACATTTAAACAAAATAAAAATAATCTTCTAACAGTAGCCCCCCAAAAATTTCTCTTCTAAATGTTGTCTTGCTGCTCTAGCTAAGATTTCATCCTAGTGTAATAAAGCTAAATTTAGTTAACAAACTGATTCATTTGGAGTGAGATCAGAGTGACTGATACTGTCTAACTGAAACACAAAACCAGTGCAGACAGGAGACGCAGTTCAGCAGGACAGGTTACTGTGGGTTACAGATGAGGATCTGAAAACTACGTTCGTTGGTGGGGAACCTGACATGTCTGATTTAACGCCTGCTGGAGGCTTATGGTCCCCAACCCTGCTACTTCAGCCCTACTGTATAGGGAGCAACTTATCTTCAGTGCATCTATGCAACAATCAATTAGACTGGATGTTGCAATGTAGTCTATCTTTAAGATTCGTAATGTTCCTTTAGAGAATATTTTCAGGATAGAAATAAATTCTAATAAAAATAAGTTTTAACATAAGAAATACAATTTTGGTAATATAATTTAGGAAAATATATTTAAATACTTGCAGAATTAAAGATCTTCACAATTATTTTCTTAAGTAGGGAAATTAAAATACAGCTTTTCTTTCAATAAGTGAATTTTTTCCTCAAGTAGGTAAATATATGTTTTGAATGAGAAGTAACTTTCTGGGTGAAATTCTAATTATAATTGTGTGTTAGTATTTTCTGACACACAATAATCATCAAGAGTATAACAACCTAACATGGGTTTTTATGATTAACAACTGATAATCATATTAATGCTTTGTCTATTATTTTATACATTTTTTACTTACCAACTGCACTTTGCTTTCCCATATTAGAAAGAAAATCTCGGCCTTAAAAAATTCACAGGATATACCACATTATTATAATACTGAAATAATCATTATTGATAAATATAACCATTTGAAGAAAAAGTATCAAAGCTATGAAAACTATAAAACAAATATGTAATGACAGCTCATAGAAAAATAGAATCATTCAAAAATATCTCTTCATTGAAAAGGACCAATATACCCAATACTTCATTCAAAATGTTATATCTTTCTATAAAATATTAAGAAAACCATCAGACTTCAGTAAAGATTCAGGATAGCCCTTTAGGTCCAATGATACTGGCATTCTGTGTTTATTTTATCACATCCTTCATAACATTTATTCTTGAGTATCAAGCATTAAATGATAAAAGCATTTTAAAGCAGCATCAACAGGCCTCTGTATATTATCCCCATGAAAGAAGATTATTGTGGGCTTGTCTGAGAATGTTTAGAGTTGGAGCTAAAACTATTCTCTAAAAGTAAGAATCCTTGAAATAAAAATCAGAGGTACATTAGAAGTAACGTAGTTCAGAATGTCCTAGTGACTGGCAAACACAAAGTCACCTTGTACCAAGAGATGACCTGTCCTATTCCAGACTGGAGCGAGTCTAGCCACGAGTGAGTACGAAAGGCAGTTCTGAAGAATTGCAGGAGTTACTCGTTGTGGAGCCTCCATCTAAAACATTGAAGAAAATATAGGGAAATTGAGAAAACTGCGATGTATCTATAAACTCGGGTAATGTCTGCAGGTTCAGATTAATATCCAATAAACTAAGCAGTTCTATATTAAAATTATAGTTGTTCCCACACCTAGTACTGTTTAGTTATAAGGCTAAAGAAAGGAAATAGACACTCCTTTCGAAGCTACCACCGTGGCAGTGTTGTATGGTCAATTTCCGGCTGAAGCTTCAGCACAAGCCCAAGAGCTGTGCACGTCTTCAGCCATGTGTCCTGCGCCTCACAGAGGGATGCAAGCATGAGGGATACTGTGGCTTATTTCATTTTCTTCCCTGTAGTTTAAGATTAGAAATGGCTAAGTACTATATTGATTCTACCGATCCATGAGCATGGGAGGTTTTCCCATTTTTTGAGGTCTTCTTCCATTTCCTTCTTCAGAGTCTTGAAGTTCTTGTCATACAGATCTTTCACATGTTTGGTAACCAAAAGCAATATACAGATTCAATGCAATACCCATCAAAATCCCAACTCAATTCTTCACAGAGTTAGAAAGAGCAATTATCAAATTCATCTGGAACAACAAAAAACCCAGGATAGCTAAAACTATTCTCAGCAACAAAAGAAAATCTGGGGGCATCAGTATCCCTGACCTCAAGCAATACTACAGAGCAATAGTGTTAAAAACTGCATGGTATTGGTACAGTGACAGGCAGGAGGATCAATGGAACAGGATTGAAGATCCAGAAATGAACCCACACACCTATGGCCACTTGATCCTCGACAAAGAGGCTGAAAACATCCAATGGAAAAAAGATAGCCTTTTCAACAAATGGTGCTTGTTCAACTGGAGGTCAGCATGCAGAAGAATGAGAATTGATCCATCCTTGTCTCCTTGTACTAAGCTCAAATCCAAATGGATCAAGGACCTCCACATAAAGCCAGACACTCTGAAGCTAATAGAAAAGAAACTGGGGAAGACCCTTGAGGACATCGGTAAAGGGAGAAAGTTTCTGAACAGAACACCAATAGTGTATGCTCTAAGAGCAAGAATTGACAAATGGGACCTCATAAAATTATAAAGTTTCTGTAAGGCAAAGGACACCATCAAGAGGACAAATCGGCAACCAACAAATTGGGAAAAGATCTTCACCAATCCTACATCAGATAGAGGGCTAATATCCAATATATATAAAGAACTCAAGAAGTTAGACTCCAGAAAACCAAACAACCCTATTAAAAAATGGGGTACAGAGTTAAACAAAGAATTCTCACCTGAAGAACTTCGGATGGCGGAGAAGCATCTTAAAAAATGCTCAACTTCATTAGTCATTAGGGAAATGCAAATCAAAACAACCCTAAGATTTCATCTTACACCAGTCAGAATGGCTAAGATTAAAAATTCAGGAGAGAGCAGGTGTTGGAGAGGGTGTGGAGAAAGAGGAACACTCCTCCACTGCTGGTGGGGTTGCATAATTGGTACAACCACTCTGGAAATCAGTCTGGCGGTTCCTCCGAAAACTGGGCACCTCACTTCCAGAAGATCCTGCTATACCACTCCTGGGCATATACCCAGAAGACTCCCCACCATGTAATAAGGATACATGCTCTACTATGTTCATAGCAGCCCTATTTATAATTGCCAGATGCTGGAAAGAACCCAGGTATCCCTCAACAGAAGAGTGGATGCAAAAAATGTGGTATATCTACACAATGGAGTACTATTAAGCCATTAGAAACAATGAATTCATGAAATTCTTAGGCAAATGGATGGAGCTAGAGAACATCATACTAAGTGAGGTAACCCAGACTCAAAAGGTGACTCATGGTATGCACTCACTAATAAGTGGTTATTAACCTAGAAAACTGGAATACCCAAAACATAATCCACACATCAAATGAGGTACAAGAAGAAAGGAGGAGTGGCCCCTGGTTCTGGAAAGACTCAGTGAAACAGTATTCGGCAAAACCAGAACGGGGAAGTGGGAAGGGGTGGGTGGGAGGACAGGGGAAGAGAAGGGGACTTATGGGACTTTCGGGGAGTGGGGGGCTAGAAAAGGGGAAATCATTTGAAATGTAAATAAATTATATCGAATAAAAAAAATTAAAAAAAAAAAAGAAAGAAATGGCTAAGTACAAGTTTAACGTCTAGCCTGGCGGTGGTGGTGCATGCCTTTAATCCCAGCACTTGGGAGGCAGAGGCAGGCAGATTTCTGAGTTCGAGGCCAGCCTGGTCTGAGTGAATTCCAGGACAGCCAGGGCTACACAGAGAAACCCTGTCTCGAAAAAGAAAAGAAAAGAAATGGCTAAGTACAAAAGCACACATGGAACCAAATATTTAATTTTTTAATAAATGTTTTAAATGTAATTTTATTCAAAATTAATCTTTAATATTAAGACTTTCATTGCTGACTCTCAAGTAATAGGAATCAGATTCTTCTTCCCACTGAAAGTCTCTTTAAAAAAAGAAAGAAAGGAAGAAAACCTGGGCAAGTTATTTTGCAACAATGATTCATTGAATACTGGACATTATGGAACAAATAATTATTCTCCATGGTGGGGACCAACAAGATGAGGCCTGTCTTGTTGGTTTTCCTCTACAGAGAATAACATGTCCCATAACTCCCTCTGGCTTACTGTATAAGGCGTATTTCTAGGCTATGTCAAGGGAGAGCAATCTAGAGAGTCTGTTAGTCTCTGAGAAGTGATGAGAAGAGCCGAGGGCTCACGGGGAGCCAAAGACGTTAGGGAGTGCTGGAGAGGCCAGCTCTGCAGAGAAGAGAGAGATAGCTCTGCAGACCAGCACAGTGCTCCCTGAATTTTTCTGCTAAGTAAGGATTAGCACACTGTGAAGAAATTGTTGAAGGTTAGAATGAAACCCAACATTGTTTGCTATATAAGCATGGAGTAAAATCCAGAAAACATCTGTCTTGGAAACTGTAAGAAATGCAAGCAGAAAAGTGAGAGAGCCAAGACTTGTCCTCCAGTATCAATCACTGGGAAATCCACAGTTACAGTCAGAATTTGATACCCTGATGCCTCAAACAGAGAGCAAGAATTTAGTAGATTTATCATTATCAATCATCAAAAGCCATTTAACAATTATGGACAGCTTAATACAATAAGACCAGAATACACACTCTTGTCAAGATGACAAAGGACGTTTACTAAATCTATGAGAAATTATACTCTTGACCTTAGAAAAACACGGTATTTTTTTTAAAAATTAAAGATTTATGAAATATCTTTCTAAATAATAACTGGATGAGAAACCAGCAGCAGAAAGACTCTGGGAAAGCCTCATTTGGAAACCCTGCAGCCTATTTGTAACAGGTGTTAGGAAGTCAACGGGACAACTACTCAGAGAACAGGCACAACTCTAACTATGTCTAAGTCAGAAAAGAACGATGTTCTCAACTCAGTGGAATCAGTGATCACTTAAACAGAAGAAAAGAAATACTATAAACTAAAAGCAAAAAAAAAAAAAAAAGTCAATGAAATACAAGTTGTAAAACAACAGAAAAAAAAAGTCAATGAAACCAAGCCCCCTCCTTAATCCCCGCTGAAGTTTGGTCTTTTGCTTGCTATTGTAATGTGAAGTGTGGGTCCCCAAGACTTGGAGTCCGCACATAGCCCCTGTAACCCTGCCCCTAAGTTATTTCTGATTGGTAAATAACGACACAACAGCCAATAGCTGGGCAGAAAAGACATAGGTGGTTTAGGTTTCCTGGGCTTGGGGTCGGGAGAGGAGCAACAAAGGAGAAGAAGGTGAACGGAGGAGAAGCTACCATGGGTTAGAGGAGGAAGAAGCTGCCATGAATTAGGTGGGTGATCCACAAAAATATGGCCCTGAGGGTTGGTCAATTGGAGTTAAGAGCAGTCCAGATGATAATAGTAATAACTCGGGGTTATCAATAGGAAAACAGATTCTAACCGCATGGAGGCTAGTCAGCTGCTCAGTTCTTCTTTTGTTTAAGGGTTATTGTAAATATAAAGGCCGTGAGTGTGTCTCTCACCCAGGAACTAAAAGGTCTAAGGTGGGGTAGAAACCCCAGGACAGGATTAAAGTAATTTCCCATCAATGACTATCAATTCTCTGGGTAGACTGATCAGAGATTTAAAAAAAGAAAAGAAAAAAATCAAAAGATGACACATATATCTAATGTTAAAAGTCCAAAAGGATATATCACGTCAATTTTATGGCAAAAGAAAATAAGAGACTACCAAAGCAATTTTGAGAATTTAGATGAAAAGAACGTAATCCTTGAAATAAATAACAGTATCCTTATTCCCTGTTAAAATAAAATTGCAGTTAAACTTTTCAGAATCTAAATTCTAGATAACCCTATGGATGAGTTTCACAAAACATTTAGGGAAGAAATAATAAAATTAGATATGACTTCTTTCAAAAAGTTTTCTTGTTTGTCTTGTTCGTTTTTGACCTTTTGAGGCAGGGTCTCTCTGGGCCTTGGCTCTCCTAGAACTCACTCTGTAGGTCAGGCTGGCCTCAAACTTATGGAGACCCACATCCTCTGTTTCTCAAATCCTTGGATTAAAGACATGTGACACCAGGCCTGGCCAAAAATAGATTTTTTTTTTTTAAGGGAAGGGATATTTGTTTTTCCCTAGACGATTCCTGATGGCAGACATCTTACCTGGTCCATAGCTATGATGGATAATGTTAACTGTCACACTGACTGACTAGACAAGTACTAAAGAATGCTTCTGGGTGTGTCTGCGAGGATTTCCACAGAGAACTGGTTGGAACCCACTCTGAGCAGTGCAGGGCCATGTCCTCAGGTGGCAGTTGGGGCGGGGCTGAGAACCCTCGAGGAAAGAGTGGAAAGCGGAGTGCAGGCCTTCTCTCTCCTCCCGCTGGGGCGGGGGCATGAGGTGAGCAGCTCTTCTCAGCTTCATCTTCCCACCACAGTGTGCTCGGGCCTCTGAAGCTGTGACGGACTGCCCAACCCTGACACTAATTTTCTGTCTTTAAAGAAACTCGCCATTATTATATAATTTTATTTATATATTAGCTATGTAATTTTGGCAATAATGCCATCTCTCAGAATTTCACTTTTTTTCCTGTCTAAAAATTCAGGAAAACCATTAATTTCTTCCTGTGTTTCCATAAATGTGCACAAAACAATTGTTTGGAAAAATATTGGTCTTTTTCCATGCATATTAATAACGTGTAAAAAAAAATACTCCAAATTTTGTTTGTTGACTGAGCATGTTAGACTTTGGCTATTTATTTATTTATTTATTTATCTATTTATTTATTTATTTATTTTTGGCTACTCAACATACACTAGGGTCATCTGGAAATAGGGAAACTTGGCTGAGAAAATGGTTTCATCAGATGGGCTGCTAGGCAAGTCTGTGGATCTATTATTATTATTATTATTATTAATGATTGAAGTGGGAGGGCCGGCCCAGTTATATAGGAAGGCAAGCTGAGTGAGCCATGCTGCAGGCCTGGAAGCAGAGCTCCTCTGTGGTCTGTGCGTCTGTCCTGCCTTGGTCGGGCCCTGAGTGCCTGCCTAGGCTTCCCTTGACGATGCACTTTGGTATGGAAGTGTATGTCAACAAAACCTTCTCTCTCCTAAGTGGCTTTGGTCATGGTGTTTTATTTCAGCAACGGAAGCAACCTGGAACACTGCTATACAACCAATATACCACCTGCATTATTATTATTCTAAACACATACCTTAGCTCCGCAGTTTTCAATATAGGCATTAAGTCTCCCAGACTTGAAAAATGGTATCTATAACAGAAAGTCCACATTTGTAAAAAGGACTAAACACAGACATAAAACAAAATATTGTCACACATAAACATCTTAAACAGAATACAGCATAGAGCATAGATTCTGACTCTCCTTCTAGCCTTCCATTCTCTATCCATTTGAAGAAAGACACTGTGGTAACCACTTTTTCCCCAAAGTAGGATCTGTGACAGGTACATTGTCAAGGTGAAGTTGCCTGATATTGACATGATCTCCATGTCATGTAAAGGAAAAAAAGGAAATAAATTTCACATAATAAGACTTAACCCCTTTTAAATATACAAGACATGCTTAGACATGAATAACACATTCTGTCCAGACATGGGACTAAATAGAAGTTTAAATGAAAACTTCTAAACACAGTAGATCTAGACATGGACCTAAATAGAGGTTTAAATTTAAAAGTTTTAAAGAGGAGTATTATTTAACTTAGTAGATATTGTTTTGCTAAACAGATAGGTATCAACCTGTCTTCTATACATGTTTACATGCATAGACCAGCACAGCTCTCAGCCCTCACCATAGAAACTTCTTCAAGTGGAAGATGGTTACTAAAACAGAGACGCACAGCTGGTCAATGCAGAGAGTAAGTGACTATGAACTGCTCAGACCTAAATGTGATAACTATATCATACTCCCTCCACCTTGGCTCATGGGACATCACAGTGCGTGGACAGACAGAAGATGGAAAGAGACAGAGGTCAGGGAGGACTGCTGTGGAATAGCGTCTTCTATGTGACAGGGCCATTGGACTCACAAAGTCACCACAGTTGTGTAGGCCTGCACAGAATCAAGACAGCCAGCATGCCAGCATGGATGTGGGGCACATGAGGACCCATACCCAGCTCAGAAGCTATTGCGCGACGGTTCCTAGGGAAGAGGAACGTACTTTCTTTACGGGTGTGTGATCTGTTAGGTGGCTATGTAGATGAACCAACCCCACAACTGTATGGGCAGCACTAGTTAGAGTCTAAGGAGATATGAAGCTGAGAGAAGGATGGGATTATATCTGGAAGGATCTGAACAGGAAAACTGGAGGGAGAGTGTGACAGAAAAAAGTTGTATGCATTTAGATATTCTCCATGAATAACAAAATGATCTGCTGAGATGAGAAACTTAAGTATAACTAAAATATCGATAAAGATGAATTAAAGCAAATTCTGTCTTAGATATTATACTATAACACATTCTGTTTATTAGTGGTCTTTATCTCTGCATTTATGCCAGATAAAGTTGAATATTAATTTAGAATCACAAAATAGATTTAAACATTAGGCATATCAGTTAGTGGGGTATTCATTCAAACTAAAATATGGGGTAGTTAATCCTCGTAAACCATCTTTAATTTCTGATGCCATACTTGAATTATTGTTTACCATTACTGTCTCAAATAATCAGTAATACTAACCGACATCACTACTGAAATCTGGTTTAATATCCCAGGCACAGGTGCTGTAAGAATATCTTCATGTAAAAGCAGCAACTGCCTGTGGAGGAAAAAATACATTATTTTCAAACTGAATGTTACTGGAATACTTACTTAGAAATAGTTTAAAAATCTCACTTTCTACTTATTTTGTTATTTTCAAAGGTCTCAGAGGTGATTTGTAGTAAGTATAACTAAATTACACCGAAACAGGGAGGGTGCAGACTTCCTGATGCACTTGGGGGATATCAAACAGGGTACACTTCCAGACTGCTTTCCTCATTCTGCCCTGAGCATTTTGTCCTGTTCAGGCATCTTACTGTATAGCTTAGGACACCTTTAACTTGAGATACTTATTTCTTAGCCTCTAGACTGCTAGAATTATAGGCATGCTCTGTTACATCCTGCTCGCTCCTAGTATTCTTAAAAGTTTTATTCTTTAATGTTTTGCCTGCATGTATGTCTCTGTGAGAATGATGGATCCCACAGAAGTAGAATCACAGACAGTTGTGAGCTTACATGTGGGTACTGGGAATTGAACCCAGGTCCTCTGATGGAGCTGCCAATGTTCTCAAATGCTGAGCCATCTCTCCAGCCCCAAGAATTAAAAAATAAATTAAAGCACACAAGATGTCACAAATATAAAAGTCAACAGTGAGATATCTACCTCAAGTATTTTAAGTCCCCCTTTAAATACAACATACCTGGGTTCTTTGCTTCAAAGTGTATATACAGATTTAATAAGTATTTTGAAGAAAAATCTTTTAAATAACAATAATGGGGTTTTTAAAGTTTAAAAACTTAGTTAGAAGACATATGTTTTCACCTGCACATCTTTATCTGAGCACTCCTAATGTCTATCTCTGCCACCCTGCTACTCAATAGTATTTGAATAGCGCAGAGTTTGTGTAAATCTGGAAGGATGATGAAGAACAGGGACTGTAGCCTGGACTCATTCATATCTTCTTGACTGTGTTTCAGGAACAAGACCTTCAAAATCAAATAACAATAAAGAGTGTATAAACAGTTTTAGCCATAAGGCTTCAATACTAACTCAGCAGATAATAATTGATGTCATGTTAGAATAAGAAAATAAAGAATAAATTAGTAAACTTTAGCCACAAAAACATCACCCTTTCACCTCCACAGTTTCTCACTATTTCTAATCACTGGTATTTAGCAGTTTTATTGAGATATTATTCACCTGCAATTATCTAGTTAGTGCAAAGTTCAATGCTTTTTCTTTACTGTATTCATGGGGTTATGCTCTGTGCAATCAATTAGGACACTTTCATCACTCTCCCAAGATTCTAAATATTCAGTTCTACAACACACATTAATGGTTCATTTAAATACAAATAATAATTTTAAAATACCTAATTTGTTAAGTGCGTAAGTCTTTTCTTGGTACTTGCCATATTGTGTTTATTAATAATTTTATTCTACTGATCCTGGCTATCCTTAAAGTTTTGTTATCAGAAAAACAAAAATTTATCCTCTCATAATTTAAGTATAAAAACATATAACCAAACCAAAACCTATTTTAGATTCTCTGTATAAAGTACTTCAAGGTTAAAGAATATATTATTCTTTTATTTTATATGAAAGAAAATGTTAGCTGGAGATTCTGTTAAGTATGTTTTATTTCCAACAATTTACCTGGCTGTAAACCTCTACTTGGGGTGCAAACCTTTACTTGGTGTGCAAACCTCTACTTGGAGTGCAAACCTCTACTTGGGTGCAAATCTCTACTTGGGGTGCCTTTTAATGCTAAGTCACATTCTGCCTTTGGTGTGTCTATCACACATCTCAGAAAATGAAGAGCAGTCTAGGGAAGGTCAGCTACCCTGAGGTGCACATATATACACCAGCGGGAGGAAATCCGCATTACTGAAGGCTAAACTTGACACAAACATATCCCCTTTCTTTAAAAAGGAATGACAAGCCCTGAAATCCGATGTGCGTGTGTGTGGACGCCAGTCTGATCTCTTTAACCAAAAGCCTTTGTTTTCATGGGAGGAATGCTGACCATGGCCTTCGGCTGGAAGGCATCTAGCTCCCTTAAACCACAGAGGGAAGCATTTGACATTTTCTTCGGCAATATTTGAGTGCTGGATTTACTAATGCTTCCCACGGGCCCTCGGAACCAACCCTCTACCTCCCCGTGCCCCCGTTTCGGCTCCACGCTCTCAGTGACGGCAGTACCTCCATCGTCTTAGACAAATTTAAAAGGCGAGTCCAGAAGTGTCTGATTTATTTTAAAAATCTACACACGCGCGTTTTAACGGAATAGTAGTCTTCTCCTGGCCCTAAAGCTAGCGCCATTCAGCTAGAGCTCGCTGTGTTCCGCACCGCGGTGGGGTCTCGGGCGGGCGCCGGGCTTCCCGGGGCGGACAGGAGGGTCTCGCCAGCCTGGGGCCGCTCACATAACTTAAATATAAAAACCTAGCCGGGAGCTCTGCTGTTTCAGATTCGCTCTATAAACCACTCCAAGGTTATGAATATTTCTTTTTTTAGTTTGCACCCCCTCTTCGGGAGGCGAGGGAGGCCAGGCCGGCGCCCAAGCCCGCTCCCTCGACGGCCACCACCGCAGCCCGGCCTCTCTGTACCTCCGTCCGTCTGTCGCGCGGCGCTCTGTCCCCTCCTCAGCTCTGTCCTGCAGCCGGACTGTCCGGGCGCTGCTGGGATGCTCTGTGCTCGAAGCAAGCCTCGTGCTCCAGTCAGAACCTGTTCTCTTCAGACAGCTCCCGCCAAATGCCACGCACTCGAAATCCCATCGGGCCTTGCGCGCCAGGCTGGCCTCTCCCATCAGGCCCTGCGCTCTGCGCTGCTGCCGAGTCCTGGACTCCATTTCCGCTGTCTGGTGGCGGCTGTGCTCCTGAGCCTCCTGCTCTCCCGTCACATTTCCAGCTCCTGTGAGGACAGGGGCGCTCCAGGCAGTCTCCTGCTCCCCGCGGGGACCGCACTGGGGTCAGGCCCCGACAGCCTAGGACTTGGCTCAGCACAGGCAGCATCCATTCACGGCCAGGCCTCGCAGAGGGCTCTTGTCCGAATCGAGCCTTCATCAGCCCTCTGCGCCCACTGGGCGCTGTGCTCGCGCCAGGTCTAGAGCTTCCAGAGGCTCTGTGCGTATCCATGCCTCGTTACGCCCTTGGCAGCTGCTCCAGCACATTTATTGTTCCCAGCATGCCCTCTGGTGACAGCATGCCACATGCTTTGTTTTCTTACATGATACTTCGGTGCGTTCTCAGCATCGGCAGCAGTTTTCAGCATGGCCTGCTATGTCAACATGTCCCAAGTCCTACTATCTGTACATGCAGAGCATGTTCTGTTACCACTCAGTACTACCCCTGTGCTTTCCCCCACCAAATCCAGAGTTCAGTTAGCACCTTGCAGGTCACCGAGATGCCTAAGAGTGGTGCTCAGGTCAGGGCAAAAGGACCGCCGTGAAGCAGCAGCGTACAGTTGGCTGGGGTGAGTAGATGGTAGGATGTCTGGCTACGGGACACCTTTCTGCTCAGATTCTCTTTGCTCTGTGCAACTAACAGAATTCCTTTTGTGGGGATAAAGCTCCACCACTGTAAGGTCTTAAAAAGCTTGAAATGCTCTCCTCTGACTCTTTAACAGACAGTTATTAAGCACACACCATACTCGGTTGCACTTCTAGGTGTTTGACACAGTAAGCAAACAGTATTTTCTGTCCCAGAACAATTTACTCGCCGTAGGAAAAATGTAATACCAGAATGAGCTCGTTTCTTGTTAGAACCACAGAAAATGAAAGTTGGTGAGTAATGAGAGAATTGTTCCCTTTTCTATTAAGTTCTTTGTCAAGACTCCAAAGAGCTTTCTCCTTGAAGACATGCAAATTACTGAGACAAAATTTACCTGTAACATCCTTCAAGACTGCAACAACTCAGTTAAGATGTGCTTATCAGAATTCATGCCCAGAAAAAAGTGAGCTCAGCCTAACTGCATATCAAGGCCTCCAACACTAATGGATTTTGTATATAAGCAACTCACAGGAAGTTCTGCTTCTTAAATATGCTAATAGTTAGAGGTACTACAATTCTGAATGGAAAAAAAAGTCTCATTTTAGTGTGGCCTTGTTTAAAAACAAGTGATAGTTTTCTAAGCAAAGCCAAACAACTCATTGGTGATGGATTTGGTTTTGAGGATCGTTGAGATAATCCCCTAGTTTCTGGCCTGAGTGACATCATTGTGTCTAGTCCTGTGTCTGTCAAGGATCCTAATCACTTTGCATAATTATGTATGGTGAATGGAATTCTATTTATATTATTTTAATATTGTTCTTGCTTGCTGCAGGGGTCTCTGCGACCACCCTGGCCAGCAGAGTGACAAGCCAGAGTAGGTAAGAAGGCAGTTGGGTTCATCACGACTCAGTAGTCAGTGTTGGTTTAAACTTCTGAAGTTTGACCTCAAGTAATTTATTTTAGGACTATTTAAACACAACAGAATTTGGTGAAAATTTATTCTGATGATAATCAACTCAATTCCATGATCACAACAGAGTATATATAAATCTTTTTCACTCTTTGTAAAGTGCATAAAAATAGGTCCTACAGATGACTGAGGAAAACAAGCTTCTGAGCCCATGAGAAAGGTGTAGGTGTAGGGGAGTGCCCAGTACCAGAAGCATCTCTAGCCACATAAATGGAGCAAAGGCCAGCAGGGCTGGTAAACACAATTGCTCCCAGCCTTCTGTGTGGGTAATGGGTATAGCGTTCCTTCCTTTAAGAAACAACTCCGTATACTGAACATGGGAACACAAAGACCTCCATGCTTCCTACAGTTTATGCTGAAGACAATGGAGCTGGAAAATAAATTTACCATTTAAACTAATACCTATAATAATTAATTACTTACACTGCCCTGCTCCAGTTCCAAGAGAAACACACAGGCAGATGCGCCAGAAAGAGTTCTCAGGGCTTGAAAACGAAATGCTCGCCATTGGCCCGTGTGTGCTCGGCCCTCAGCTGTCATGTATACTTTCATATTGTAAGCCCATGCAGAGGAAACAGACCATGTAGAGGCACAGTGTAGAAGTTAGACCTGGTCCCAGTTCTTTCCTCTGCGTTTGTTGCCTCTCATGAGCCAAGTATCCTCTGCTATGCTCTCCAATCCCATGTTGTTTGGTCCCAGTTCATAGGACCAGGTGATCATGCACTGACCTCTCTGTAACCTTGAGTTAAAATCAGTAATTCCTCTTCTTCAAACATTTGGTTATTTGTTTACAACTATAAAAAATTAAGTAATATAAATGAATTTATAGCACAGTGTCCTATAAATAATAACTTGTCATTGTCTGAAGTTACTGTGATAAATGGCTCTAGATCACAAATGAACTCCAGATGCTTTAAAAAAATGTTGTCTACTTTTTAGATTATAATTTTATTACAGTGTTTCTCCCTTCCCTCCCTCTAAACCCTTCTATATATCCATCTTCACTCTCCTTCAAACTTATGGCTTCTCTTTTCATTAATTGTTATTAGGAACACACACACACACAGACACACACACACACACACACACACACACCGTTCAGTCCATATACTTGTATGCATGCTTTCAGGAATGACCGTTAGAATTGCAGAACCAGTCAGTGTGCTTTTCCCTATGAAGGACCCCATCTCCAGATACTTTTACTAGCTATATTATGGTCTGATATGATAGTTTATTGTACTTTAATTCTTCATTCTGACCCTGAAAGAATCTCATTAGCTTTGTTGGTGTTTATAAATAGTCACGGGATAAAACAAATTCAACCTATAGAAAGATGTTTTATTTTTAAATGAATACATATTTTAGAAAAGTTAGGAATTACTTGTGTTAGATGGACAATTATTTAGATATAACTAAATATGCACAATAGACAGATATTTCTGGAAAGGAAAAGATATACTATATTAACATGATACTCAAAAGTTTTGTGGGTGGGTTGGTGTCCATATTGCTCCATTGGGGTTCCTGCCTGGCTACAGGAGCGGCCTCTTCAGGTCCCATATTTCCAATGCTATGTGACTCACAGCTAAGGTCACCCCTATTGATTCTTGGGTACCTCCTTTATCCCAGGTCTCTGTCTCTTCCTGGAGATGCCCTCTGCCTTTCCACTCCAGTCAGTTGCAGGTTTCCATTCATTCTCCTGGCCATTTGGCCACGTCTCCTGTCTCTTCCTACACCTGATCCTGAACCCCCCCCACACACACACATTCTCCTCCCCATCCCCTCTTCCCACCCAGTTTCATCCCTCCATCTGCCTCTTATGACTATTTATACCCCCTTCTAAGTGAGATTCAAGCTTCCTCACTTCTGCCTTCCTTCTTGTTTAACTTCTTTGGGTCTGTGTAGTGTAGCATGCATATCCTGGATTCTATGTCTAATATCCACTTATAAGTGAGTACATACTGTGCTTGTCCTTTTTGGGACTGGGTTACCTCACTCAGGATGATATTTTCAAGATCCATTCTTCAGCTGAGGGACATGTAGGCTGTTTCCAGTCTCTGACTATTACAAATAAAGTTGCTATGAACATAGCTGACATGTGTCTTTGTGGGATGGTGGAACATCTTTTTGGGTATATGCCCAGGAATGGTATAGCTGGGTCTTGTCATATTCCCAGTTTTCTGAGAAACTGCCAAATTGATTTCCAAAGTGGTTGTACAAGTTTGCACTCCCACCAGCAATGGAGGAGTGTTCCCCTTGCTCCACATCCTTGGAGCTGTCATTTGAGTTTTTTATTTTAGCCATTCTGACTAGTATAAGATGGAATCTCTCAAGTCCAAATGGATCAGTGACCTCAACATAAAACCAGATACACTAAATCTCATAGATGAGAAAGTAAGAAAAACCCTAGAACACATTGGTACAGGAGACAGTTTCCTGAACAGAACACCAGTGACTCATGCTCTAAGATCATCAGTTAATAAATGGGACCCTAGGAAACTGCAAAGCTTGTGTAAGGCAAAGGACACTCTTAATAGTTCAAAACTGCAGCCAACAGATTGGGAAAGGATCTTCATCAACCCCACATCTGACAGAGGGCTAATATCCAAAATTTATAAAGAACTCAGGAAGTTAAACACCAACAACCCAAATAACCCCAAAAATGAGGCCCAGAGATAAACAGAGAATTCTCAACAGAGGAGTCTCAAATGGCCAAGAAGCACTTAAAGAAATGCTAGGTCTTTAGTTATCATGGAAATGCAAATCAAAAACATGAATTCAAAAGGCACACTTATATGCAGATTTTCTGTGTTCATATCTAAATTGAAGTCCATTTTAGTAGAAATGTTTATTTGGTAAGGAAAGCAGGAGAAGAAGAGGTGGGGCAAATACTGGAGTATGTTTTTATTTGCAGAAGGTTAAGAGTGGAATTGATTTTCTAAATGTTTATTGCAATATTCGTGCTGTAGTAGACAGATGGCATTTGTAAATATTGGTGAACTTTTAAATCCTTTGGTTTCTGTGTGTATGTTTGCCTGTGTGCAGTACCTTGCCACTGTAGACTGCTTCCTCATACCTGTGTTTTAGGGAAAGGAAGTCTTACTGAGTAAGAATAGCAATTGCATTGGGTAATCTTTACTGATGCCAATGAGCTAAACTCACTGTCAAACGTGAACTAATGGCTTGCAACAGTTATCATACATCTCATAAGTAAAGATGAGATTCGGGTCACCAATCTCAAAATGGTTTTGTTTTTGTGTGTATATGTGTACTGGTTTTGATTTGTGTATATACATGCACTGGTGGGTGTGAAGGTACGTGCACATGTGTCAAGGCCTGAGGTTGATGTTACATGTCTTACTGAATTGTTCTTTACCTTATTTATTTAGCCAAGCTCTCCCATAGAACTTGAACTTGCCATGTTGGCTGGTCTAGCCAGCCAGCATGCCCAAGGCATTTTGTGTCTCTGCCTCTCTGCCTCCCTAGAGCTCAGGTGGCAGGAGGTTGTCACACCCACTAGCTTTTAAGTGGATCCCAGGCATTCACACTCCTATCCTGTCCTGTCCTTTGCCCAGCAAGCATTTCACTCACTGATATATCTCCCCGGGTTCAAAGCTTTGTTTTGAAATATATAAGGAGTTATTTGAAACCAACATTTGAAGCACTGTCATAACCTCAAGAGAAGCCTGTGCTGGAGGCCGTAGGGAGATTCTGTCCTATGACAGCCAGGGCTTCAAGGGAAAAGGTGTAACAGGGTTCATTATATGCATATTTGTGAAGAAACGATAAGTCAGAGATCAATAATCAAAGGATAAAATAGGAAAAATAAATGCCTTTTAAACAAAAAAAAAAATCAATGAAATTATAAAAAGAGAGGAAGAAGAAAGAAACCCAGGCAAACTAGAAGCTGATTTTTTGTCCTTTTGACAAAGTGAACAGAACTGGCAAACTTCTAGTAAAACTGACAAAGGAAAAAAAAAAAATCCAACATACTACCTATTACTAATGTTGGGAATTCAACAGAGGATATAACTACAGATCCTACATTATTAAAGATTATTAAGAGACTAACATGATCAGATTCTTACACATAGATTGGACACACAATTAAAAAGTTCAAATGGGGTTTGGATGATGGCTGTGGTGGATTGAATATGCTTGGCCCCCGCGAGTGGCAGTATTTGGAGATGTGGCCTTGTTGGAGGAAATGTGTCACTATGGGCGTGGGCTTTAAGACCTGTACCCTAGCTGCCTGGAAGCCAGTCTTTTCCTAGTGGCCTTCAAATAAAGATGTAGAACCCTCAGCTCCTGCCTGCCTGGCTTCCATGCTTCTGTCTTGATAATTATGTATTGTTGAGATTTTAATGAAATTATCCTTCAGAAACAGGAGAGATGGCTGAGTTGTTTACAGTATGTGCTCCTCTTGCAGAGGACATGGGTTCATTTTCCAGCACTCACATAAAGCTGCGCACAGCTGCCTGTAAGTCCAGTTCCAGTTGCTCCAGAGCCCTCACTGACCTCCAATGTCACCTTCATCTATGTGGCACACATGCAAAAATGTATATACATTTTTTAAAAATAGTTTTCATTAAAACTGTATGTTAAGTTAGGAAGAAATGTTTACTGTGGTCCCTTCTAATATATGAGCACAGAGTATTAGCACACACATTCTTCTTAGATATTTTTTATTGGCTCTTTTAATTTTATCACACAAGTTCTATATGCTTCACTGGGTATATATCTAAATTATTGTTTTTGCCTAAACTTTTAGGTATTCCTTATTATTACTGTGTGGGTGATGTGGGCTGGGGGGTACACATGCCAACAGCATGTGTGTGAAGGTCAGAGGACAATTTTGCTTCCTCGTCTACACCTTTGTGTAGCTTCTAAGGATTGGATTCATGGCACCAGGCTTTCTGGGCAAGTGCCTTTTACCACTGAGCCATCTTGCCAGTCCTATGTCTTCCATTTCCCGTCTCATCTATCTCCTAATGACTTCCCTTGAATTGATTACCAGAGTTCAGAGGTCCATTTGCCTGTCATTGCCACAAAAGTTTATTGTTCTTTATCTAAAACATACAGAAGGGTCATGACCTGCTTTTTTTCTGCTTTAGTGAATTGTGAAGATCTCCATAAGCATAAAATGAACACCACTCGGGTGCTTTCCCTTGCTCACCAGCTCCTGTGTTTGTTTGATTGCTAGGCACAGCCAAATAACCCACATATTAATTACTGCAGGGTATACGCAGGGCATTTCTTACTTTTTCAAGTCTTCTCAACAAATAATGCTTCAGTAATTTGATACAAGAAAAAGGAACTCCAGAGTAAGTATTTATACAAAGAAAATGGAGTTTGGAATGTATTGTATGTAGTTGGCACCTATCGAGGTATGCCTGTAGCCCAAGCTACTCAAGAATCAGAGACAGAAAGAGCTCTTTAACCAGGAGTTAGAAGCAGGCTCGGCTACACAGTACATGCCCAGCCAGACCGCACCACATAGAGAACAGCAAAAAACACAAAGAGCTAAATAAAAATTGACTGTCTTCAAAATTAACACTGTTTGCTTTGACAAGTACTGAAATGAGAGGAAAAGCCAGGAATTGGTTTAAACAATTTCACAGTTCTGACAATGAACTAACTAGTACACCCATAAAATTCTTTTTTATAAAACAAAATACTCTCAAAATTCAAAATTACAAAAGCAAAGAAAAATGAAATCCAGGTGGCAAATCAGTGCATGGAAAGCTGGTTCCAATTACTACTTGTGCTTTGAACACCTATTGAAGTGAAGTCAGGACAATACAGAATGAAGACAGAATCGGCAAGCGCTTTGAGAACCGGGGGTCTTTCAGACATTGCTGTAGGAATATGGTGTGGAAGATGACTTAGCAGTTTCTGACAAACTGATCATACAGTTACTTGTATTTCCCAATAGCCACTCTCCTTGGCATTTATACTTAAAGATAAAGTTACACTCACACAAAACTTGTATAAAGTTGCTCATAGCAACTTTAGTTAATCAAAAGCTGGAAATAACCAAAATGATCTTTAAGCAGAGAATTTCTAAATAAGCTGCTGTAACATGTACATCCACACAGTGAAAGATGATTGGATCTGTTATGGTCAAAGCCTGGCCCCTGGCAGCTCTAACAAGCCAGGCTCAGTCAATATTCCCCAACAGGCCAATAAACAAACAAACAAGTAATACTGAATGGCAGAGAGCATTGGGAAAGGGACAAATAAATAGAGCTCGCCACCTCCTCTACTCTGCCTCAGCTCATTTTTGTCTGACATAAAGTTTAGGCTTAAACAGAAGTTAAAAGGTAAGCATGACTAAGCAGTTCTGGATAAGCCTCGTCACTGGCCCGTCTCAGCTCCAGTGTCCCCTGCAATGGGCAACTTGTCACAACTGCGTGGAATCCTTTTCCTGGGAGTCAAGTTCCTTTTCTGGCTGACACCAGACTTGTGCCCTTTCCTTCTCCCAGCATGAGAGTTGTATGGAAATTCCAATTTTGGGGGCAATGCCTCAGCAATGCCAGGATGGTTATACCACGTCTCAGTGAAGACAATGAAATCACTATTGATACAGTTCACATCTGAGATGGGTTTCAAGGAAAATAAGACAAGTGAGGAAGCTGATCTCAAATGTGTTATTGTATCGTTCCATTTATATAATATGATAACAAAATAATACAGGAATGAGACAGATTCCTTATTACCAGAAGTTAGGGATAATACCGGAGGATGTGATTGTAGTTCAGGAATACAGTGCCAGCTAGACCTTGTGGCAGAGCAGTTATGCTGGGGTGTACGGAGGTCACAAACATACACATACACCAGTCCTAAAACTAGAGAGAACCTTGCTGTATTAATGTGGATTTCTTTTGTCCCTTCTCTCATAACAAGGTCTTGCTATATAACTAAGGTAGACATGGAACTTACTAGGTAGCCCCAGGCTGGCTCTAACTTGCCATCTGCCTGTCTTTGTCTCTGTTTTTGCAGGTGTGAGCTGCCTTGTTTTGGTATGGCATAGTTACATGACTATGTGGTGCTTGGGGGAACTTGTGAGGGACAAAGAAAGAGGATGTATTTGTTGCATACTTATGACTTGCCATGAAACTATGCTTTAAAATTAAAGGGAAGCAGAGGCAGGCAGATCTCTGGAGTTCAAGGCCAGCCTGGTCTACAGAGTGAGTTCTATGTCAGCCAGGGCTACACAGAGAAACCCTGTCTCCATCCAACCCCAACAAAGCCCCATTGAACTTCTTGGAAATTGTTCCTACATTATATTTTAGTTGGTTGATGTAAACTAAAATATTCATACGTTGTATGTGAACCAAGCTGATTAGTATCTTAATACAAAAATTTACTTTAGAACTATTTCTGAGTAACAATTACAACCAGAAAATGTTCCTTGTGGTTAAAAGAAAGAAACAATGAAAATAGTTTGGAATGCCTTGAGTAATGTTTCCTTTCTAATGAGCAGGTCCTCCTGGAGATGCTAAGGGAAAGGGAACCATGTACATTCAAGCACCTACAGCGTTCAGGACCTTCCTGATTTCCCGGGAGAATGAATCACTGATGTGGCTATCACTAACGTTATGTTTTTGGAGTTAATTGCCGTTGGTGAAAAGACCTGAAAACAAAACAAAACAAAACAAAAAAACCCCAAAAAGCCAACCAACCAACCAACCAACAAACAAACAAAAGTACAAAGGGCTTTGAAAATAAGTAAGTTCAGTCTTCTGTTTCCCCCCACTCCTGTTTTAGACATCTGTAATTTATATATGGTATTGACTTCCTGACAAAAGGGTAGCGAGTCCCGTGCTGTGCCTAGTGCTGGTCCTTATTTAGGACTTAAATTCACAGTACAGTGGAGGGTAAGAAAAAGTCTTTGCCATGTCAGGGTCTTGTGCCACCGAAGTTATTTCAGGTTAAAGAAATTATTAGATGCTTCTGATTTTAATGTAGCAATTTCCTTTGTTTGCCTGTTAGATGAGCCACCCCCAATCCCCTGCAGATTCCAGTGAAGCAAAAGGCATGGCTCATTATTTGGGGCAACACATTAATTTCCAGATCTTAAGCTGTGACATTTCTGTAAGAGGCTCTTTCAAATGGTCTGCGCTTAAGGGAAACCACACAGAGGGTCCCTTTGGCTCACTGCAATTTTTATTCCAAAGTTATTATCAGGATGTAGGGCCGCTTTGTTTAGGAAATACGCAAGAGCTAATGTGAAGACGAGTCTAGGAAGGGAACTTAGGCTGAGATGGAGTTTGACCTGGCCCTAAAGCTTCCACTTTACTTGGGTGCTCAGACCGCTCTTCGGCTCCCGGTGACCCCGCCCGCTGCCTCATGCGCAGACTCAGAAAAGCGCCTCCTAACCTTCCTTGCAGGCCTCGGGGTAAAAGTGAAGGGCACCTCTTGTAGCCAATCAACATCGCGCGCCGGGCTGTCGGGGGAATTATTGGACTAATGGAGGGCGTTGGAACCACACTGGCCAATCCCCGGGAGCCATGAGGTCTGTGCCCAGTTTGAGGCACCACCCCTTCCCGGTCCTGGGCACAAGGCCCGGTGGGGCTGGGAATGTCCCGGGCGGAGGCTATCAGACTAGATCATAGCACAACCCTGCACAGCTGTGTTGCAGGGTCCAGAAGCTCACTGTTCCGAGATGGCCGGGCAGTCAGACAAGGATGTGAAGTACTACACCCTGGAAGAGATTCAGAAGCACAAAGACAGCAAGAGCACCTGGGTGATCCTGCATCATAAGGTGTACGATCTGACCAAGTTTCTCGAAGAGGTGAGTTGGGCACGCACGCTCCAGTGGGGCGCGGGAGAATAGTGGCCCAGGCTGTGAATACACCCGGCGTGACCTGGGACCGATATCTGAAAATGCATTATCTGAGTGTTCAAGTATTTGAGAACATTTAGGGGGCCTTCCGCGTCTGCACACTTGTGTTCGCTTCTGAGCATGCTCATCTGCTTGTGCACTCCTGTGTCTGTGCTCCTGAGTGCCTTGGGTTTGCACATCTGGGCATGCCTATGGGAAGTCGGGAAGCCTCATTGCAGTGTGAGCTGTTTTTGTAGGCTCCGATGGGCGGAGTACTTGAGGGCCAAAGCTGGATCCCTACAGGGTGCTCAGGAGTGGCCTGAATAAATGCTACCCACTTTCTGGGAGCGTGCACAACCGCGTAAGGATTTTGACAGATCCTTTTTTCTTTCTTTCTTTTGTTTTCATATAAGGCTCTTTCCATGTGGAACCCATCCATTTTCGAATGAACTTCTAATATCAGCCGTCTGAAGACCACTGGTCTTAAAAGCTGATTCCCCCAGAGGGTTCTTAGGGTCGGAGGTCGGGAGGGGGCTGGGGGGGGGGGGACTCCCAGGGCTACTCTGATGTCCAGAACTTATGGAAGTTCACTAGTGCTCACTCAGCAGAGCCTGAAGGATGTCGACCTTAATGGAGTAGTGCCTTGTCTCAGAGCCCGAGCACCAGGTGAGTGACACAAGACTCCCTCGGGTGTGCCTTGAGCTGGTACTAAGGACAGGAGGGAGGCAGCGTGGTACGGTCGAAAACTGGGACTTCATCTTTAGGCTACTTCGGAAGTTGTGAAATGGCTTAATTTAGAGGAAAACATTTCCTCTGGCAATGCTGGCCTCAAGACTAGTTTTTGCTGTCCAGCCCAAGGGGTGTTTTGTAGTCTTTCTCTTTATTCCTTCCAGATGCACTGTTATTTTGAGTCACAGCGACCTCAACACCCCACTTCTTTCCAGTAAATAAGTGCTTATCCATGAGGGTGATTTGCACATTTGTTTGTTTGTTTGTTTGTTAGTGGCAAAAGTAGAGGGTCTCTGTTAGTTAGGTTATAATTTACGTCAAGGGACATTTGATTTGCAGAGAATGTTAAATATAGAAAAACTTTCAAAGTTTGGAGTTGAAATTTCATGCTAAAATACCTGACTGTTAATGGTAAAATAGGGCTCCAATTTAGTAAGGAGTGGTTTGCAGTGTGGACTTAGATCTGCCTCCCTTCTGCTGAGCCAGAGCAGGTTTGCATCGTAGCTTCTCAAACAGCCCTGTGCTGTTAAGTCAAGGCCCAGGTGAACGACTCTTCACGTGGAACTGCCCCTCCCTCCTCCCCATGATGTATGTAATTCTGGAATTATGTGATAAAATTCATCCCTTGACTATGTGTGTGGAATAAAGTACAGCACTTGTAAAAAGAAAAGGACAAAATTTTGGGACATTTTATATGATGCAACTGTTTTAACTTGTCTCATTGTCCTTTCAAACAGGTCCCTAGACCTTGGGACTGTTGACTTTTTAGGTTTCCTCGCTGTCCTGTACTCAGTGAATGTCCTAACAGTGTCAACCAACACTTACTGCCAAATGTCCCACAGGACATACAGTTGCTTCTGAGAGAGAATTGCTGCCCCAAAATAATTGTGCATGACTTTTTTTTTTTTTTTAAGATTTATTTATATGAGTGCACTGTAGCTGTCTTCAGACACACCAGAAGAGGTCATTGGATCCCATTATAGATGGTTGTGAGCCACCATGTGGTTGCTGGGAATTGAACTCAGGACCTTTGGAAGAGTAGTCAGTGCTCTTAGCTACTGAGCCATCTCTGCAGCCCCTGTGTATGATTTTTAAGAGTAGATCTCTGAAGCAGGTAACAGGGATGAGCCATTGATTCTCTTGATTTATTCTCATGAGGCAGGGAAGGGGTGAGAGGACCCCACAGATTTCTTGAGATCAGCTGAAGGGCTAACAAGAAGCTGCTTAGTTGGGAAAAAAGCTGGAAAGCAATCCTTTGTTCTGCCTAAGTTTTTGGTACCCTGTCTCTGAGAATAATGGCTTGGGAAGAGCACTTCTTGAGCAAAATGGGGAAGCTCCTGGGAGCCAGTCATCTACGACGTTGATGGAGAGGTCAGAGTCTTCGAGAAGCACAGAGCATGGTTGTGTCCTGTTGATTTAAGGGTTAGAGGGACCAAGGACCCTGCCTGCTTCTCTTAGCCCTGCTCTCACTGTGTGTGAATGTTTACCGTGTTGGAGTGGAACATTTTCTGTGACCATTGGGTTTCTTGGTACATTCAGATTCTGCGTGGTGTTGACGTTATTTCTCCTCTTGACATTTGACCTTTCATAGCTGCTGTACTACTTAGGACTGCTTGTTTCACACATCGTCTTGGTCATTGGGTTTCCTCCCCTAGTATGGCATTGCCTTTAGGATCTCCGTGCACCAGCAGGCACTGTACGAGTCCCTGCGCGTGCCTGCTTGTGCTACCGTGTCCACACACACCTCAAACATGTTGCCCTGGTTCTTCTTTCTGGATTCCTTCAGGTCCAATTATTGTGTTAGGTCTACATGGGTTTTCTCATGCTTTAGCTTAAAACAAATATTTTACAAGGCTTAGAGTGTCTCACTTTCCCTGTCTCCCTCCCCTTCTACAATCTCAAGGTTCCAGAAATTTCATGAGGCATGTGAGCTGAAGAATATGTCTATCCTTGCTAATTTACAAATGAAAAAGATTGGAGGGGCATCCTCCTTGCCTTTCTGGAACTTTCTGTCACGACAAGCTGTGTCTCCACAGGCTCTGGATTCACCCATCCACGTGACTCTGCTTTCTTGAGGCTGCTTTGTCCTCTTTTAAGAATCCCTCATTTCTGTTGAAGAAGTATGTGCTGTGGTTGGCTGGCTCCTGCTCTACTGCCTGTCTTCTCTGTGCCTTAGATTCTTCACACATAAAGGAGAGACTAGCAGTGTTTGCTTGCAGCTGACAGAATTAAAGCATTGACTAGTGTAGTGTGCATGCATGCCTGTAATCTCGATCTTCCCAGACTTGGGAGTCAGGCAGGAGAATTCCCAAGAATTAGAGAGGCCAGCCTGGGTGACAGTGAGAATCTGTCTCCAGAAACCAAAACTAGAAAACAAAACAAAACAAAACAGTGTTTGTTGAACACAAACCATGAAGAGTTTTCCTGCTCATTTAGAAACTGCAGTCAGGGCCAGAGTTGAGCTGTGATTTCCCCTTTTCAGTGTCCTGTGTAGTTGAGTGCTTGAGGTGTGTTTTAGGTGAAATGTAAATCCTGAAGGTAATCTTGAAATAGGAGAGCAGTAGAAAAATTATCTTTCTAGTCAAGATCAGAGTTTGAAGGTTACTTGTGCAATGTGAACTCTGTCTTCCTGAAGTAATGTTCTGAGGTTCAGAGGTAGAAATCCAGCAGGGAGGCAATCTAAACAGTAGCAGGGCTCTGATTCCTACCTGGAGCCTGCCAACAGGATTATCAGCCTCATTACCTATATATTTTGAATCTTTTTTTTTCTAGTCCTACCCCCCCTTAGGTTTTGAGTTTATATTTATGAAATTGAGTCCTGTTATATAAGATCATGACATTAGACAGGTTAATGATTATAGAAATCCGAGAGACCATTATTTGGAATGAAAACAGGTGTTAAGGGCCAAGGAGCAAGTTTGCATTTCCCTGTTCTGTGGTTGAGCCAGGTTTAAGCAGAGCTGTGGAAGGGAGGAAGAGAGCATCATGTAATAATCCTGTTACCTTTCTGTTCTGGGCAGTGGGTGTTTAACATCTCCTAAACCATGTCAAAGGCAAGTTGACTGTCCTCACCATAGAATAGTTTTCTAGTGATGCTGAGATAATGAGATTTTAAATCGAGGCTTGAATATTCTGCCTTGCAGAAACTATTCTGAAACTATCCTGCCTTGCAGAGGCTGTTAGCTTTTGACTCACGTGAGCTTTTTGGGGTCTTAATGAAGTGTTGCTCTTTTGTGGCTGCTTACCTTGCAGAGATGAAGAATCCAGAGTCGGAGGACCATTGTCTCCCTGAGACATTTAAGATGCCCACCTTTGTTTCTGAGAAACGGAAACTTACTCTTTGGTGTAGCTGCATGTACCTTTAATGGATGGATGTAAAGTGGAAATCCAACTTCTTAATGATGTGTTTTGGGTGGTGACTCAGGTATCCTGGGTAAATAGGTAGGAAAGCCATATCTTGTAAGATATGTAAGACCACACCTATGTATCTTTTAGGCATGTCTACTGTTGGGGAAGGGGTTCCAGTTTTGTTTAACACAGCAAAAACCCAAATAAAAGCGACAGTAAAAAAAAAAAGGCACCTAACTCTCGTTTTTTTTCTGTTTGTCTTTAAGGTGATGAAATTTTTTTGTAAATAAGGAAGTAAAACAGGTTATACGGGTCAGCCAGGGTAAATAGGGAATAGGTGAGACGCTAATCACTACTTAATGTGGATGTTGATTATTCTAGAAGACTCCAAAACCTTGGGAGACTGCCCACAGCACCTCTCTTGTATAACAATCTGAATAACTGTGGTCCTCCTCCACTCATGGGAACATGACTGGTTCTGGGCTTAGAACACTGGGAGAAATAATATGTGTGGAAAAATACTTAGAAAAACACAGAAAGAGAATGTGTTCAGGCGGTTAGAAGTTTGGGGGTTTTGTTTTGTTCTGTACTGGAGATTTAACTCAGGGCCTTGAGCAGGCCAGATAAGCCAGCATGCTACTTGTGATTTTATTTTCCTGGGAAGCAAGGTCTTGCATAGGCTGGCCGTCCACGTGTGATCAGTCCAGTGTGATCCTCTACCTCAGCTTCTGAATGCTGGGTAACTGGTGTGTGCCGCCTTACCCGCTTATTGCTGTCTTCTTGGGGTGAGCTTAACGGCACAGGATTGTAGAACATAATCAAAACTGTGGATTTGGTCCCCAGCACTTGACAAAATGTTTGTTTCCCTTACAAATTGTCATTAACATTATTTTTTGCTGTGTATTAGGTCCAATATTGGTTTAATTGATAATTGTAATGTTCACCAGCAAAAGAAACTACTCAGAATTCAAATATTCACTAAAATTGAATGATTTTTCTAGGAAGATGAGTCCCATACTTGGGATATCATCTCACTTCTACTTTTAAATAGAAACTTTACTGCTTGTTGGGTGGGAAGAAGAATCCACAGTTACTGTGAAGATCTGGGTGACACACAAGATTGAGAAGAAGAAAGTTACAGTTACCCAGAATTGAGCGCCACACAGAAAGGCCTGGTGCATGCCCTCCAGTGCCACGGGTGCGAGCGAGCGAGCGTGTGCCGCGCTCGCCCAGGGCTGTGCTTTATACCGTGGAAAGGTCCCCTCCGGCTCCCTGTCATCTGCCGGTTCCCCAGGGAACTCTGAGGAGCAGAGCACCCCCTTAGAGCTCATTCTCCTGGCTTCCTCCCGCTCTGCAGGCGGATTTTATCAGCCAGGCCCAGGCCGCCTCCTCTCGCGTGGTTTCTGCTCAGTATACGGTGATTACTTACGATAGATCCTTGTGGGGAAACATTGTGTACCTTTACGTTTAGTTCCATACGTATCACTGATGTACTTGGGGGTCATGGTCCTTGTCACTTGCAAGGGCTCACATGCCAGAGGGTTTTTTTGGGTTTTTGTTTGTTTGTGTTTTTTTTCTTCCTCTCTGTCTTTGAGTCTTTTAAGGTCTCTCCGTGACCAAGAAACTTGCTTACCTCTTCTGACTTATGAGGGCGTCTGTTGCCATCAGAAAAAGGAATGAACAGATAAACCATGGCACTCTTAGCATGTAAATTCTGCTAATGTTACAGTTTGAGGAATACACCTAACTGTCACATGGGACATCAGCCTTCGCGAGCACTGTTTGTGTGGGGCGCAAGACAAGTGGCCTGATAAACAGCAGATAGTGTGAAATAGCAGTGCCCCAAGCCACTTCCTCCCCCTTGAAAGCATGCACTCTTGGTGTTACCCCGGGGTGTTGTTTTCTTGGGAATGTACCTTCAAGTGTGTTTGTAAACTGCCTCCTGGGGTCGGGGGCGGGGGCTTTTGCTGCTATTGGAACCAGGAGAACAAGTTGTAGGTGGCCTCTGGTTATGAGGATCTGTAAAATAAATTCTAGTAAGGTGAGTGTCAAAACAGCCTTAAGCAGATCCCCACAGAGGCTGGGGAGACACCGGAAGAGGAAGAGGAGGGTCTGGGGGAGGAGCAGGAGGCCAGTGAGGCTAGTGAGGTGCCATCACCCTCCAGGTGCGCTTTGGCTGGCTGGCGATGCAGCCTGTGTGAATGGTTGCAGGCCGTGTGGTACCATTTTTTCTCCCACCATGGCCTGGGTCACAGAGAACTTCTGCTTGTTCTCCATCTTTTTACTGTGAAAGTAAATGTCACCTGTGAATTCCCTCTTCCTCAGTGAAGTAATAAAACGATTGCCAGGGACATTTACTGGACTTTTACAACATTCATTATGTAGTAGGCGGTAATGTCAAGTACATTTTGGTTATAAAACCTTCTTTGTTGGGGTTAGGGAGATTGTTCAACTGGCGGTGCTTGCTACACAAATAGGAGGGCCTGCGATTAATCCCCAGGGTTCATGTGTTAAAACCTAGGTGTGGTGGTGCACAGGGGTAATCCCAGTGCTAGGAGACAGAGTTGAGAGGCTTCATGGAGCTCACTGGCACGCCACCTGCCCTACCCAACTCCAGGCTGGTAAGAGTTCTGTGTCCCCAAAGTTAACTTTTACCTTCATGCACATGTGCACAACCATTCTAGTGTCACACAGGGGTGGGTCTGCAGTCTTGCCCAGTTTGTTCTTGGCCACCGGGCCTGGCTTAACCATCTGAGTGATTTTCATCTGGAAAGGAACAGTTCCCATGTCAAGCATGTGTGAGGAGGCTGTGGAGGATTTGGAGAAGCCCTTTAATTGGCGGTCCTTGGCAGACACGTGGTTCTGACCTCATCCTCTTGCTCCATCTGGAGCGAGCCTTTGGTATTTGTTCAGATTGATGGTGGCACCATGAGCTTTCAGTCAGCTAACACATGCTAGCATTACTCTAAGGAATTCACTTTCCAGAAGAAAACTAAACTCCCTCTTCTGCAGGACAGTCGTTTCTTCCCCTGTGATTACTTCCAATGACTTCCCAATGTGCCCATTTTAGAGCTGCGTGGCTGGGCCTTTCCACTTCAGGTGGAAACACTATCTCTTCCCCACCTTACCTCTGTTGTTTCTCAAACCAGCTAGACTCGTTTCTGCCTAAAACCTTTGTTCTTTGTTCCCTCCCTGCCTGTCCTCTGTTGCTGTGTCCACTGCCCCAAAAAGGCCGATTACAGCTCCATAGAAAGGAGAGTTCTCTGTCTTGACGATGACATCAGCGGGCGCCTGGAGTGAGTGCTTGTCTCCTTTGGATGCTAGGTTCCATGAGTCTGCCCTGTGCTCTTTGCCCTGGACCTAGAGACGGCTCAGCAAATGATCCTACAGTGGACCAGTGGAACGTGGGGGCCGTAGTAGAAGACAGCCGCCCCCGACTCTACACCTGTCATATTTCACTGCCCTTTTCCCACCAGTGGCACTTAGTAGTAGCATTAGGATCTTTGTCATAGACACTTGGTCAAAGTCCGCACTGACCCATTATCACGCAGCACTTCTGGGACTTAGTTACGAAAATTGGCTTTTCATATAACCACAGAGCCAGGAACACCTGAGCCAGGTCCTATGCTATATGACAGAGTGGAGTTTAGCACAAAAAACACTTTTGTCGATGCTTTCCTCCCTCTTCCTGTCTAAGCCATGTTTGCTCAGGGTTCTCCTTTCTCAGTCGATGACATGACATTTCTTCCCCACCTTCTGTTTTCTGTTCTTAATAAACAAGTTCCCTGATCCAGGTCATTCCCTTCATTATTCAACACGGTAATCATACCCTCAATCTCCTACCCCCCATCCAAAAATGTGCCTACACACGGCTTCTCCAGATGGCGCTTCCTCTGTGTCTCCTCTGTGTGGTGGAGCCTTTGAGAGGCCTGCCTTCTCCATCCATTCCCCTCCACTCCATTTCATCTGCTCCTTTCTCTTAAAATTCCAGGAGTGTTTTAAATCCACTCCGGCTAGGGTCTCCTGACAATGTCAGCTGAGTGTCATGCACTCTCTTCCTGCTTGGCTTCCTGGATACTGTCTCCTGGCTTCCCCTGGCTCCCTGGTCTCAAGTGTGGCCTCCTTTTCTTCCGTTCCCACTGATCTCTGACCTCAGCACTTGACACCCTAAACCAGGGCCTTTTCATTCTTCCTGGACTGTCCTGCCCAGTGCCACAGCTCCCAGTGTATCATGTCCATGGCAACAAGGCCTCTCTCTACCTAACATCTAAAAAACCACCTGATTTTCTGTCCCAGACTTTCATCCTTATCCTTTCCTGTGCCAGTTGATGGCACTTGTGACCCCCCAGTCTTAAGTCTCTTGCATTCCATATTAAATCCCCCAGAAGAGTCAGCTGGCTTATCTCTCACATTAACGTTAGCGTTATCTGACCAACTCTTCTTATCTCTGCTGCTCTCCCTGGGCTGATCCCCTGTCATCTCATGCTGGCCAGGCCTCCGAGGACCCTGAGTCTGCTCATTACAATAGACTGACATTTTACAAGTAAAGCCAGTTTGTATCACTTTATTCTGCTTAAACGCTTTGTGGTTAATGACTCTACCTAATTAAAAATCTTAGGCTATAATTACATTATTCTGGAGAGTATGGCACTGGCAGAGGGACAGATACATAGACCAGAAATAGATAAATCCAGAAATAGACTTGCACAGATATTTCTAACTGATTTCTCACAAAAATATAATGTCAGCTTTATGAAGAAGGCAGGGCAGTCTTCACCAAATGGTTCTGGAATGACTGGGGACTAGTGGCCAAAAAGGAAATGAACCTTGTTCTAAAACTGCAAAGGGTTTCTGTGGTCCATTTTGAGCTAACTTGCAATCATTACCCCAGGAAGGCATATCTTGCTGGGTTGGTGGCTCCCACCTGTAAGCCCATGATGTGAGAGGCTAGGATTGCTGTGAATTTGAGGCCTGTGTGGGCTTCCTAGTATGTTCCAGGGCAGCCTTAGTTATAGAATGAGTTCTTCTCAAAATGATAGACAGACAGATAGCCAAAACCTATCCTGACTACATTCTTCTGATCTGGAAGTCCTTCTAGATACCTGAGTTCCTCTGTCTGTCTGTCTGTCTGTCTGTCTGTTCCCCCTTCTCCCTTCCCTCTCTCTGCTCCTCCCCTCCCCCCCTTCTGTGGTCACACCATGGCCTGGGTCTTGCGGGGCAGTTACTGTATCACTGAGACACACCCCCCAGTCTTCTTTTTGTTTTCTAGGGTGCATGACCCAGAAACACATAATTTGTTTATTACATTGTTGCATATCTGTTTCCACTAAAGGATGCCCTCTGTGAATCCTGGAACTTTTCAGTCTTGTTCATAGGTGTCTCCTAATCTCTAGAAGAATACTGAGAAGGGACTCAATGTGTGAGTTGATTGAATGAATGAAATCTTAAAAAATATAAAAAAGAAGAAAACTCATAGAGAAAGGCTGTTGGATCACATTGAGTAATTAATTTCCTAGGAGCCTGTTTTATTTTTCCTTTGGCCACCTGCAGATTTCAGTCCAGTTCATTATTCTTAATACTTAACTGTGGAAGAAGAGTGTCCCTAGTGCTTTAGTGTGGAGGAGGAAGCAGGGAAGGTACCCTCCTCTACTATCTCTGGTGTCGATGTAGTTTTGGCTCTTCTGACCCCAGATAGATTTCAGGTAGAGCAACAGCCCCTCTCATGTCAAAGTCATATGCCTGTTGGTCCCTGGTTTTGGTAGCTTTGCTAATCTTAATGAAGTTGGGCATTAGTCAAGAGACCACTGTGACCACTACAGGCTGTTTGGCATCTGTGTGGCATCTCCTGTTCCTGAGAAGCAGGTCTAACTCCAGCCTTTCTAACCCCTCTACTTCAAAGTCACTGCATCAGAACTGGGGACTTTTGTGCCCCTCAGGAATCAGAATAATAATTATGTCTCCAATGTTTTATCTTGCTTTATCTTCCCTAATGAGACAGTTTAGTGAAGGAGGATTAAACACACCGGTCAGGGCACACTGACCAGGCATACACATATGTAGTCAGCATTGATTCGTGGAATGGTTCAGTCCAAACACTATTTTATTTATAAAAAAAGAGAATTTTCTTTCCTTTTACAAGGAGAGAAAACCACTAGTTATCTGCCAGCTCACAGCTGACACCCATATTACATAGATGCCCTCCTCATAACTGACCTTAAAGAGCTCACTGTTGTTATGATGTTTCTGTGAACTCTTTGAGCCTCTAGCTTAGTAGAATTGAGAGGCTAGGAGTTGGACAGACTCCTGGTAGAAGAAGCTGGCCTGGCCATCTTGGAGAGTCACCGCCTATATGACCTAGCCATGGCCTTTTTCCTTATCTGTCTCCCTACCAGGGCTTATGTCTCTCAGTTTCTCAGAATCATGGTAGCTGATTAAGTCCATCGTCTTGGTAATAAGGGGAGTTAGCAAGAATGGGAGTTCCTTGGGTTTGGTGCTAGAATTGGCTTTCAATAATTTATTGGGAGTGGGGTCACTTATTGGGAGTGGGGTCACAGGGTTGTGAGGAAGGGAAACTACATTTTTAGTTGAACAGTCTTGGGTGCCAGACATAACACTGTTATGGTGTTTAATCTTCAGTTTGAGGGTTGACTTTAAGGTCTTGATAAATGATCCTGGGAGGTTTATTCACAAGGTATTAGAAAGTGATCTCTGCTTAGTTCTCCTCTCTGAGTAGACTGAGAGAAGGAGCTCAGCAATTTTGCCTGAGATACCTGTATTTCACAGTAGCACCTCAAAGTTACTATCATCTGTGTGTGTGTGTGTGTATCATTTATCTATGTATTTGTCTATCTGTCTACCATCCATCCATCCATCATCCCAAGCTTCCCATCGTTTCTGTCACCTTTCTATCTCTCAACCTCTGTCCTTTCCATGTGTATAGAGAAAGGTCTCATGTTGGGAGGCAGGGGTGCTGAAAAAGGACACTGACACAAAGTAAGGATTAAGGTGTTTATGAAGAGTTACTACCATCATGGACTGTCAGCCAGACAACAGCATGGTGGCATTTCTAAGGAGAGCTCAGGCCCCTGGCATCAGAGACAGCATGGCAAGGACTCTGCAGAGAAGAACAAGGATCCATGTCTTATACTTCTCAGAGAGTGGAGGAGGTTTCACTGTGCAAGCACACATCCAGACTCTCTGCCAGGCAGGAGGCGGAGAAGAGGGTGAGGAACAAATGTGTGGCCTTTGATACCAACTTTTTTGTCAACTCCTCCAGGTGAGAGATTCTAGCACCTGATGTCTGTTGGTGGGGGTGGGGCGGGGACTAGCAAGCTATGTCTCAGTAGGGTGCCTACAGTAATTCTGAGAAGAGAGGTAAGTACTGTGGCTTGAGTAGCAGCTGGAGTCTAACAGGTAGTTTCCTCCAGTTTAAAACATCCCATCCTGAAGGGAAAAGTGGAGGCTAAGAGGCTCTCAAAATTTACCACTACCCACAGGGTCCCATGAGCAAAGCTTGCTGGGGAAGGGAGGTGTAGCTGCCTAAAAGCTGCACCGGAACCCACATGTGCAGCTCCTGGGAGTCCTCACTTACACTGGGTGGGCTTTCTGGTGATACACTTGTAAGGCCAATAAATTCTTAAAGGATGCTATTTCTCTGGTCTGTTGTCAATGCTGGTCTTGGGGTAAATAGACTTGTTTTCACATCTCCCTGAGAAAAAAATCACTCTACACAATTCTACTAGTTGGGAAAACAAAATAGGGAAAATAGTGTCAAGTGACAGTGACAAGCTACATTTAAGAAAAGCCAACTCTGTATCAGGAAGAGCTTAAGTCTCTCTGGATGCCTAAAAGCTGCCTATTTCTACCATCATCCCAATTTTAGAGGCACAGGCTGAGTCTCTAGATGACAAAGCTCATCAGGAAGGATCTAGGGCAGGAATTCAGGCAGCCCGACTGTAAAGCAAAGCACTTACGTCTATTAGGAAGACAGTGAGACCCTGAATGAATTCTGCTCCACAGACCCAAGCAGAGCATATTGGTAGCCACGTGCCCTCTAACCTTCCCAGATGCTGTCTGGGGACTCTGGTCTGTCTCAAGGTTGTCCTTGAGAAGAAACTAACCAGGTTTCACAAATATAAAAATATTGTGGTAAGATAGACCTGATCCCTGGCTTTTCCTCCTTGCTCTTAGGATTTGGGCTAGCACTCAGATGTCTGAGGTAGTGGGCAAGCCTACTTGTCAGCTGGCGATTGCAAAGGCCGACCCTATGTTTGAGTCCATCTAAGATCTTCAAAATGGAATAGCTCATGGCTCAGGCTGTGCTCGTGAGGAGTTGGCTGGAGGAGTGGATGAGTTCATGCAGCTTAGAGGGGCTGGCTTCTCCACAGACTGCAGATGAGCAGACAGACCTGAACCCAAACCAACTTCAAAGACACCATACTTCATTGTCTTAGAAAAACAGACTGCAGAAATGAGTCTTATTTAAACTGCTTTTGAGTCTTTGTTTTAACTATTAGAGATAATCTTTAATAAGTTTTTGTTTGGAATTCTTTTGGGGGTGGGGGTGTCCTTTTTTCTTCTGGGTTTTTGTTCTCATTCTTGCTTTGTCATTGCTTTGGGAAATGTGTTTACTTTTGTGTTTTTTTTTTTTTTTCTTTTTTCTTTTGAATGCTTGGAATGAAAGATCCTGTTTCAAACTCCAGAACTCAAGAACTTCTGAGTCACTTGATTACATGGCAAAGTTTTTGTTTGTTTGTTTTGGAAGTTGTTTTCTAGTTTTTGGTCAAGCAAATTCTCAGAGGGCAGACCCTGACCTAATGCATTTAACAATGCTGTATGGTCTGCTTTCTGCCAGTGAGGTGCAGTAAGAGAGCTTGAGATTCTGTTCTTTAAATGATTGCATCTATGAAGGTAAAGGTAAAGGTAAAGGTAAAGGTAAAGGTAAAGGTTAAGTTTTCTTCAGTCTAAAGGAGTGATTTTTGTTCAAATTCCTTAAAGAAAATTTTATGAAGAAACGTTTTTAAAGTTTTAATTTTATATATGAAGTTACTTTGTTCACATTTTTTACAAAAGCAGTTGACTTGAGTCAAACAAGTAGCGATGGCCCCATCCTTCACTCCAAGTTGCTTCTCTGTGTCCCAGTCTTTTCACTGGGAAATTTAGGAAGGTCCTTCTCCAAGGTCGTTTGGATCTCTCCAGCTCTGGGCTTTTAACCTTCTGCCCACTGTTTGGAGTCAGGCTCTTTGGCCCAGATGTGTGTTTCTGAGCTTGGCTCTGGGCTACAAAGGAGGAGGCCAGACTTTGCAGGAATCTCAGAGTGGTGTGCTGCAAAGCTAGCCTGGCTGGCCTGGGCTAGCCCAGATCAAGCATGGGTGACAGCTTTTTTGTCGAGGCTAGGCTGGCTGGCCTGGGCTAGCCCAGATCAAGCATGGGTGACAGCTTTTTTGTTGCAGCACTATCAGGCAGCATTGCTTTGGCTTCCTGGAGTTGAGTTGTCATGATTTTCAGCTTACATGTGGCTGGGTCTTTCAGCCTATGTGTTGGGTGGAGACAAGCCCCTTTGGCATGTCTGTCATGCTATGTATGGTCTTCAGTCCTCAAGTGGTTCTTAGTGTCCCCTGCAGTATGCTGGCTTTTGATGCCCTATGTGCCTACTTTATTCTAACTATCCAGTTTTTCATAGTTTTCTTTTTTTTTTTTAAACTAATTTCTTTGCTAATAATCGTCAGGCTCTTCATATATCAGCCAGTGACCCGGGCTCTCTGACCTATACTGCACTTATATACTCTTTGAATTTCAGTTTTAACTATCCAGAAAGGATTCACTGCTTTTTAAAAAAATTCGCCCTTTTCTGTCTAGATATCTATTCTATACTGTTTAGTCTACAACAATACAGAAGGCTTCTTAATAGTTCTCTAATCTATATATGCCAAGACATTTGCCCCTGAATTTGAAATTTCATGAGACTTTAAACTGTATTTACCCCTAGGATCATATCTGACAAGGTAGCAGATGTAGTATTTAAATGTAAGCTTAGAGGAAACCTAAATAATTGTGCGCACAATGAGATGAGAGTTTATTCATTTGTCGAACCACGTAGCTTTTCTGCCTGGGGCTGGGCATTAACTGTTCTACCCTGGGAAGTCCACACATCTAGCTTCCTTTTCATGCAGCCTGGGCAAGGGCTTCCTCCTATAGCTCAGGAGCAGTAGAGGAGATAAAGAAGACCGGGGAAGGGAGTAGACGACTCTGGATGATTCTCCATTCCTTTGCAGTCTTCTTCCATTAACCGGAGTTTAATCATGTGCGGTACCTAGCCAAAGCGGGAGCTGGGGATGCTGCGTACATCTGCTTAAGGGTAGATACTATTTAGTAAGAGAACTACATGGAGCATCAGTCCTCTCTCTAATCCTCACAGTCCTGAACTTCTGCAGCCACGGGAGCATCTCCAGCATGGAAAGGTTTTGAGTCTAGTGCAGGAAAGGCTCACAGTGATTTGGGATGAGTGTTCCAGCAGTGCTGTGTCTAAGAGGATGAGAGGGGACGAGAATGCAGTACACTGCCTGCTGGCCGAGCTGTGCCGTAGACGAGAAGACCTCCCGGCTCTCCTGGACAAGCCCACAAAACCTTGCATTTTCTTTGAAAAGACATGTGGATCTTTGAGTTTGGAAGGTTATACAACGAGTGTTCTGAGTTCAGTGAAACATAGCCATTATAGGGATTAAGGCCAACCATTGGCCAACCACCGAAGAAATTTTTTTTTTTTTTTTTTTTTTTTTTTGCTTATTGGAAAGTCAGAGGGACTGTGAGAGGGCCCTAGAATGAGCCTGGAGGTTTCCTCTGCTTTGGTAGCTGTGGGCTGCATGTTACAATCTAAAGTGATTTTAACTTATTAACTTATTAAGTTACTTTATTTTACCATTATTATAGATCCATTTTTAGATCTCTGAAAATCTGAAATGGGTTTTTTACCCATAGTTTAAAAACCAAAAAAAAGCTGGGTAGTGATGGCGCACGCCTTTGATCCCAGCACTTGGGAGGCAGAGGCAGGTGGATTTCTGAGTTCAAGGCCAGTCTGGTCTACAGAGTGAGTTCCAGGACAGCCAGGCTACACAGAGAAACCCTGTCTCAAAAAACAACAAACAAAACAAACAAACGAACAAATAAAAAACAAAACAAAATCTGGCACCCTCTACAGCAGTGGTTCTCAGCCTGTGGGTCTCGACCCCTTTGGGAGTAGAAGGACCCTGTCATTGGAGTTTCATATCAGATGTCCTGCATATCAGATGTTTGCATTATGTGTCACAACAAAATGACATATCGCATAAAGTTACATAACACAATTCATGGCAAAATTACAAGTTATGAAGCAGAAACAAGACGAGTTTTATGGTTGGGGGTCACCACATCATGAGGAACTATATAAAGGGTCGCCCCATTAAGAAGGTTGAGAACCCCTACTGTAGAGTCTATAATAATATGTCTGTCTCTTACCATTTATCTTTGGCCTCATTCTAAAAAGGGTCTGAAGTATAGCTTTAGTAATATTTTACCGTTCTTGTCTTATTAGCATACAGGGTAATCCCAGATCATGACTTTATTAGATGTACCCAGGGCTGTGTGACACATGTGACACGTGTGTGGTTCTGTGCTTCAGAGAACACTTTCTATTTTGCTCTAGTAGTCATCAGTTTTCTTTTGTGTATGAGAACTCCCCTCTGTGGTGTCTGCCATATCGACCTTACTCCTGGCTGCTACTGAAGTAGAGGTTTAACGACGAGGATGGCATGGAGACGAAGCCCTTCTGGGGTTGGGTGTTGCCACACAGTACTGGGTCAGACACATGTGGGCTTGCCTGCAGTGCCCATAATGTTTAGGCTAATTAGCTTGATTGCACCACTTCAACGTGTTTATGTATTTTAGAACATTATGTTATCACAGACACACACAGTGGTGGTGGTGGGGGGGACGAACCTGAACTTATTTACTGTAAAGCTGGGGAGAAATTGTTTTAACGTCAATGAAGATGAAAACCATGCACTGGCCCTGTGATGTGGGTACGTCATCATGTTTGCCTTCTCAGGGAACTGTGCTCAAAGTCATGCCGCGTGTTTAGGACCCATGTGGTGTTTAGGACCCATGTGGTATTCATTATTAGTCAAAACTGAGGCTCCAACAATGAAGAACATGGGTCTTCTGTTTTGTTTTATTTTAAAGATTTATTTATTTAGTATATGTAAGTACACTGTAGCTGTCTTCATACATACCAGAAGAGGGTGTCAGATCTCATTACGGATGGTTGTGAGCCACCACATGGTTGCTGGGATTTGAACTCAGGTCTTCTGGAAGAGCAGTCAGTGCTTTTAACCACTGAGCCATCTCTCCAGCCCCTAGGTCGTCTGTTTTTTGTTTCTGTTTTAGTTTTTTTCTTTTAGCCCAAACTATTATTACATGCTTCTTCAAGATCTAATCATATACTTTAATTTTTGATTTTTTTTTCCTCCCATCCAATTACTGCTCACAGGCTCAGCCATTTGATCAGACGATTGGGTGTGCTCTTTCTGCCATGCCCTCCAAGGCTCTACACATAGATCTGTTTTTGCCGTTGTCTTAGTCAGGGCTTCTATTCCTGCACAAACATCATGGCCAAGAAGCAAGTTGGGGAGGAAAGGGTTTATTCTGCTTACACTTCCACACAGCTGTTCATCACCAAAGAAGTCAGGACTGGACTCAAGCAGGTCAGGAAGCAGGAGCTGATGCAGAGGCCATGGAGGGATGCTGCTTACTGGTTTGCTCAGCCTGCTCTCTTATAGAATCCAAGAATACCAGCCCAGAGATGGCACCACCCACAAGGGGCCCTCCCCCCTTGATCACTAATTGAGAAAATGCCCCACAGTTGGATCTCATGGAGGCACTTCCCTAACTGAAACTCCTTTCTCTGTGATAACTCCAGCCTGTGTCAAGTTGACACACAAAACAAGCCGTTAAATTCATTAAATTAACAGTACAGCCGTTAATTTAATGAATTATCAGTTAAGTGAGAAGTTCTGTGACCTGAAGGGGAAGAACTATAAGAGTTCAGGGAAAGGAGATTTGTATGAGCTGTTTGGAGCTGATCTTACGTGTTCAGTCAGCATGTACTCGAGGGCCTTGAGTCGGTGGCAAACAGATGAATGGGACAGACTGAACTCTGAGTCAGGAGAAATCTCACAAACAAATTGATAAATGGCTTGAAAGTGTAACAGTGTGAGCTGTGAAGGGCAGTGAGGAGACGGGGGCGGGGTGGAGGCCGCGTTGGGGTGGGAATTCAAGGATGGAGCCTGAAAAGCTGCCAAGGGAGTGGAGGGCATGACCATGGTGCTGGGATCACAGTAGCAACATTTTCTCAAAAACACTGGGAAAGATTGTAGCCGGAAAAAGAAGTACCATGCTTGACGTGTGCCTTTGGACATGGAAGAGTTTTCAAGTAGCTAGATGTGTTAGGAAGTTGTCAGAGAGGCTGCGGCTCAGTGCAGCTCATTAGTGGACAGGTAGTATGCAAACTGGAGATACGATCCCCAGCAGAGATACTGCAGGTGGAGCAGGAGCAGAGCCAAGGACTGAGCCCCGGTGTCTGGCAATTGGATGGCTATGGTGGCTGAAGGACAGAGTAAGAGAACCAGTCAGAGGAAGGCAGCGTTTCAAGAGACTCATGAGCCGGGGTGGAGGTGGGGGTGGGGGTAGGGGTGGGATGGGGAGTTGGCACACACCTTTAATCCCAGCACTTGGGAGGCAGAGGCAGGTGGATTTCTGAGTTCGAGGCCAGCCTGGTCTACAGAGTGAGTTCCAGGACAGCCAGGGCTACACAGACAAACAAACAAACAAACAACAATGACAACAACAACAAACAACAACAAAAAAAGAAAACCAAAAAAAAAAAAACCAAAACAAAAACCCAAAGAGATCCATGATTAGAAATTTCTCTTGAGAGCCAGCTGAACTTTCAGGAGCTGGTAGCCAGTGTTAGCTCTTTGTGATACAGCTTGGAGATGTTTAGGACTAGAACTGTTTCAGGCCTTCAGTTTTGGAATATCGGTATATTCACAGTGACATCTGAGGGGTGAGGCTCACCAGTGTGACGCTCACATGTCGCATGCCCTTCTTATTTCCTCATAAGCCTTTGTTGCACTGTCAAGCACCACACATTCGAGTTGTGCTTTAGGCCCTCGCTTCTATAGATGGGGAAGTCCGAGCTAGCCCACAGCACTATTCAGTTTTCAGAAACAGAGATAGACACATCTATGTTTTTCTGATGCCTTTTAAAAACAAACAACAACACAAACCTATTGTAGCTCTCTGAATCAAAGCTACTAAATTGGAAAAAAGTTCAGTATCATTTCCTTCCAGGATTATAAACTTAACATTTTGGGCTTGAGGAACAGAACAGGTAGTACTTGTCTTTATCAGAACCTTGCAGATTTTCACCTAAGAAATTTTGGATTTGAACAAGAAACACATTCTCCTGAATATAAATCCTGATGGGGAAGAGAGCACACACAGACCGCATCTACTAATGGAGGCCCTGCTCTATTTGTCACTGCGGAGTGTGAATCCTTGTCAGCTTCTGATTTTCCCACCATTTCTCAAGCTGGAGCCCTTTTTCTTTCTTCCTAAGAAGACTGAGCTCTTTGTAGATATAATTGTTGTAACTGAGGAATTCCAGAGGGTTCCTCTGGGTCGCTTAACAACTGTCCACCCCTCCAGAGTGGTGTAGACACTTCTGGAATGTTGACAGCCTTGTCACTGAGAATGCTCTTCATTCTTGAAGAGCATTCTCATATCCTTACACAGATCTCCTGAAATTATTCACCTATGCTTTGACGATAACCCCTTACATGACATCAAATTTTATAATTTTCCAATTGGGGTATCGCATCAGCACTCAGTACGCTTTAGATTTGGGATTTTTGGAGTTGTATCATGGCTTCCTAAATGTTTCTTTAGTGCCGAGTTGGAAGTCTGGCAGGAAACCTCTCCAGTTATGGACAGCGCTAACTCTTAGTGCTTTAAAACAGAGTTCCTATTTATTTTCAGAAAGTGAAGGCTAAATATTGATATTCCCTAATCTCCAAGAGTTTTCATGTGCCAGCAGGATCAGCATGTATAAGGGCAGCTAAAGAAGTTGGGAATTCACAAAAATGCATGGAAGGAATTGTGGTCTCACAAGATATGTGGATGGAGTGTTTCGGTAGCTGTTTCATCAACCAGATTAGACCTGGTCTCTGGGATTCCTGTTCCCAGCTCCTACAGCCTTAATGGCTGTGGTTTGAGTCTTCTAAGCCTCCAGGCATCCAGTCATCGGATATCTGAGTCACTCCTCACTAAGCGGGAGTCCTGACTCCCCCCCTTCCTTCACACCTCCGCCTCACATCCATCCATTCTCTGTCTCAGGCACACTGCCCCTCCTTCTCTGCAGACTCTACAGCTGCCTGCTGCTGTCAGAGTTCAATGGGCGGAGAACAGACTTCCTGGAGACGTGGCTGTCACCTGTACCCTGGATCTGTACGGTTGCACACTTGATACTTCTCCTTGGCTCTAGCAGAGAAATCACCAGGTGCTTGTTACACTGCCAGTTGTTACACTGCTTCCTAGCTTTTTTCTGTGGGCCACTCCCAAACTCTACAACATGTCCAAAAGGCAGGACCCCAACACTGTGCGCACTCCAGCTGTTTATTGCAGTTATACTAACAATGCCTGTGCCTATGGAAACTGCAGCAGATCTCCTGGTGAGAATGAGAGGATAACAAAAGAATCGCTGACTTCCAGACAGTTTACATGGCAAGCACCTTCTCTTTCTCTGTGTGTGCCTCATATTTCAAGGAAAATGTTAGATATTACAAAGCACTAGTTCCTTATCTTTGTTGTCTTATCAGGACTTGAAGTTTACTTTATGTTATGTTATGTTATGTTATACAGTTTTTCAGGCTTTGATTTCTTTTTAATTTTTCCAAAACAGTTTTTAGGGTAGAGTTAAAACTATTTCAGCATCAATCAGTTTATTTGGTATTGTGATTTTACTGAGTTGTTTATTTACACACATACATATGTAGCAGTGGCCAGTGAGACTAATAGCTCAAAGTCTTTTCTCTTTTCCCTTTAGAAAAGGTTTCCCTGAGAAAGGGTTTTGAGAGGATCTTCAGGTAAACATCCCTTTGCTTCCTTTCCTTTTGGAGCTCATGTTGAGGGCTGCCCTCTTACACCGCTTAACCTCCAGGGTGATTATCATGTGACTGAGGTGGAACGTCCGCCTCAGCCCTGTCAGTCCAGAATTCTCACGACTCCATAGCAGACCAAGACGAACCCCAAAAGGCCACCAAGGAGCCGATTCCAATGCAATTGCACTAGCGTCTTTATTCAATCGAGCTTGGGCTCACTGCAGTCACTGACACAGCAAGACAAGAGGGTGAAGCCCCCGAGCCCTCAGCAGGACAAGGTTTTATAGGAAATGATGAACAAGTGAAGGGTTTCTAGCCTGGCAAGCATCTAATTGAATGACTATTGTAAGCCAACAGGTGGATTCTCTGAAGCAAAACCATGGACAATCACAAACAGTCTGAAAGTACACTTGGAACTACCAGACTAATCCTGATTGGCTGTTGGTAGGGAGTGACTCTGGGGTATAGGGCAGAGACAAACTATGTGGTTCTTCCTGGAACTTGGGTGCAACTTGGGTTCAGCTGCAGATCAAGTTTTCAGGCCCCTTTTTGTGTCGTTTTGGAAAACAGGCTGTTCCTCGTGCACAGTGAGACCCAAGCAGATATGTTGAGGCCTGCTTGTTCTAAGCAGGAGTCCCAGGTTCATGAACTTGTGAATTAGGTCATTTGATGGGGACCAATGGTGTACATAAGGGTCACCTTCATGCTCTGAGGACTATGGTTACTTCGTATCTTCCCAACTGCCTGTCTTTCTGCTCTTCAGTCAGATCAAGGTTCACAGTTCCAGATTGTGCCAGAATCAGAAAACCTTGATTACCATTGCCATACCTATGAGATGTCTTTAGTGTCTGTCTATTTGATGTTTGTCAGATTTCTCATTGTCAGAAAGAATGGAGAAGAACACATTTCAGAGAATTAGGGGTGTGTGTGCAATGCGAGAAGTCATGTTTAGGACAGATACTAATATTGGAAAGTGTTCAGTACAGAAACTGTTATGTTTATTGAACATATGGTATGCGTCTGACACATTTTAAAATATACCCAGCAAAGCTTTAAAATAAGTACCAGTATTTTCTTCCTTTTATAAAATGGTATGTGTATGTACGTGTGCCTGGATGTGTCCCACACATGTGCAGATAGATGCACACTAGGATTATAAGTGGTTGTAAGCCACACGAGTGCTGGTGTTTGACTCTGGTTTTCTCCAAGAGGCAAATGCTCATTACCACTGAGATACCTCTCCAACCCCAACTACTAATATTTTCTCAAAAGTGTCTTAGTTGGTGTTCTGTTGCTACAAGAGACACCATGACCAAAGCAAATCATAAAAGAAAACAGTTTTAAGCCGGGCGTGGTGGAGCACGCCTGTAATCCCAGCACTTGGGAGGCAGAGGCAGGCGGATTTCTGAGTTCGAGGCCAGCCTGGTCTACAGGACAGCCGGGACCATACAGAGAAACCCTGTCTTGAAAAAGCAAAAGAAAAAAGAAAAAAAAGAAAGAAAGCAGTTTTAATCAGAGGCTTGGGTGCAGTGTCAGATGCTTAGTCCATGGTTGCTCTAACAGGAGGCAGGTAGGCATGACAGAGCAGTGGCTGAGAGCTTCCTATCCTGATCTGCAGACAGCAGGCATAGAGAAGAAGATACTGGTCCTGATGTAGGCTTTTGAAAACTCAAAGCCCATCCCCAGTGATCCATATAATCCAATGAAGCCACACCTCCTAATCCTTCCCAAACACCACTAACTGGAGACCAAGGGCCCATGCATGTGAGCCTATGAGGATCATTTTGATTTAAGCTCCACACATGTATGTAGCACACACTGGGGCAGCATAGTATCTATACCCTGGAGCTTCATCTGCTTTGTATTTAGTAAAGCTGTAGTGCTAGATATGTCCAAATAAAGAAGTATAAGGAACAGGCACCTTTTGAGAGTTCTGAGTATCCTTGATATTTTCTGGGAATAAGGAAGGCCCAGCTGCAGTCAGCTGCACGGGGATCCAGGTACATCTTCAAGCTTAATTTAAGAAGTGGTTTTTGTTTTGTTTTGCTTTCCTGCCGGAAAGATCGCATGATTTAATCGAGTGCTTGCCTGAGAATCCTTGCTTGGGAGTCTCCAGTCTTGTCACTGGTTGTACATCATAGACTCTGCTCCCTGAGGCATGGCTGTCTCTGTATTAACAGTGACCTGGAGCATCTCAGAGCAAGCACTAAAATGATCCTGCCAAGGGAAAGGTTCTTCCTGCCTGTGTGTGTGTGTGTGTGTGTGTGTGTGTGTGCGCGCGCGCGCGCGCGCGCGCGCGTGTACTTGTGCGTGTGTGCTTGTGCGTGCGCGTTCTCTCTCTCTCTCTCCTGGCTATACAGACAACAGTTACTTAAATTCCTTCAGAAAGAGTATCAGGCCTGGCCTGGGCCTTCCCACCCGTCCAGTGGATGGTGGCTGCACACTGCAGGTGTACATAGTGTGTCCTGAAGGGAAATGTGGTGCTCTCTTCTCTCCTCTCTGACCAGTGGTCTGTGCTTGGTCCACACTCATACTGAGAGAGTCCTAAGTTTGAAATCTTCAGAAGGCTGAAGAGACAGTTTAGCAAAAGTAGAAGTGGGCAAGTTTGGGGAACTTTCTGGAAAAGTAGAGCAAACATTAATAATATTATTAAGGCTATTCATATAACACTGGTGTTTCTGGGTCTGTAGCTTGGAGACAAACATCAGAGGAAGGTCCTACTGTACCATCCCGAAGGAAATGGAGAGGGATGTCTAGCGTACACACTATAGATAGTTAAACTCAGCCATTGCCGTGTGTGACTTCTGGAGTGGACTGATCGATTAGATAGGCTAACTGTTTTCTTTTAATTCATCTGACTGAAAAGATTTTAGTATTCATGGAACCTGTTCTTTGAACAGCATCCTGGTGGGGAAGAAGTCCTAAGAGAGCAAGCTGGGGGCGATGCTACCGAGAACTTTGAAGATGTTGGGCACTCTACGGATGCTCGAGAACTGTCCAAAACATACATCATCGGGGAACTCCATCCGGTAAGTCATTCCTTGATTAGGTTTCTTCTTCTCTTCCAAGGCTACTGTTTGACATCGGGAAGTCTAGAGTTACATCCACAGAAAACTTAAAATGGAATGGACATTTCTTTTGATTTAGAATACTTCATTTGAGACAGGGTCTCAGTAACTAGCCCAGGCTGGCCTAGAGCTTCCTCTTCAGCCCAGGCTGACCTGGAACTCCCTTCTCAGGTCTTTATCTCTCAAGTGCTGGGATTATAAGCATGCATCACCATGCTTAGCAAGATACCATTTTTGTGATAAATACATTGATTCAGTCTTTCTTTACTTTGTGGTTTCTTTTGGTTACAGTTATTGCTGAACTTGGGGTCAGAGGGCTGTGCTCCATGGCCCTGCACTGGGGATGGTCCTCAGCCTCTGAGAGTCAACAGAAGATTCAGAGGGCAGAGCATCAGGCCATGTAGTTTGTTCTACAGCCGGGAACATGAAGGGTAGTCATGAGCACAGTTTCCCTGATGAGAGATAAACAGCAGCGGCCCCAGCTCAAGTAGGCAAACCAAGAAAACTTTAAAAATAAATGAATATAGGCATATCCCTATTTATATATGAGTCTTGCTGTATATGAACAGTGGTTCTTGTAAGAACTCCAGTGAAGGAAATATAAAAGTAGGCTCTTTTTAGAAGGCCCAGAAATCCATTTTAGTGTAAATTCTGTTGAGCAGTGTGTGTGTGTGTGTGTGTGTGTGTGTGTCTGTCTGTCTGTCTCTCTCTCTCTCTCTCTGTCTGTATCTGTGGTGTGTCTGTGTGTTTATGTGTTTGTGTCTGTGGTGTGTGTGTTTGTGTGTGTGTTTGTCTACTGTGTATTGCCTTTCTGGTCAGGTTATGTATACTGGAGAGAGTCCGCCTCCCTTATCTGGAGGATTATCAGCCCACACATTTTCATAGTCACACTTCCCAGAACTAACATGGTTTAATTGCATCTGTGAGGTCTGTCCTTGTAAAAATTCCTCCCCATCCTGTTGTCTTAGTTCTGTTTCTAAGAGGAGGGTGGCTTGATTTAGGTCACTTCTCCGCAAGACTTTTCTGTGGTCAGCATTTAGATGCCCTTGGATTTGGGTACCCTCAGTCTGAGGTTTAAATAGTTTTTAATGACATTGTTGGGAGAGTGCAGGCTTCTCTGAGACCATCATGGCAGAAAGATGCACATCTCCGTGAACTTGAGAGTAGAGAAGGAAGGGACGGGTTTGGTCTTCTGTTGCTTGAATTAAAAGTGAGTTCAGCACTAGTAAAGCCTCTAAACACCTCCACATGTCCACCAGACAGTCATGGATCCATTCTAAACTTTGGGACTGTGGGTGAAAATGCTCCATGTCCCCAACTCTGCTGTCAGTTTCTGTTGTCAAACCACATGGATCAGTTTTGCATTTAACTTTGCTGAGTGCCACATGCTAATCATTGAATGGTATTTTTCTTTTAATTCTCAATAAAAATCAGCTTTTTGCAAATGAGATTTTTCACAGATGTCCTGTGAGTCTTAATGCCACCTCTCATCTTTATCCCTTACAGGATGACAGAGCAAAGATAGCCAAGCCTTCGGTAAGTATTTCAAAGGAGTGGTGGCTAGAGGTAACTGTGTATCTTCATTGTATTTAGTACATCAAAATGGTGCAAGGGCCACGGCCTACACAGATCTTTCTGGGTAAGGTGAATATGTCACTTACTGGTTTGCAGAGGTTGGTTTGAGAGTTCTTGTTTGTCCGCTCTTCTCTTTCTTTCTCTTTTTTTCTCTTTCTTTCTCTTTCTTAGTCCACGTGTTTTTGAGGAGAGCCTGTGTGTTACTTTGAACAACACAAGTATTAACTTTTCAAACATCATAATTACCAAGAAATAAAAGTCCGGATGTCTAGCTCAGTGGACGATACCTGTCAAGCATTCCTGAAACCCTGGCTTCAGTTTCTAGTTCTAGATAGAGTAAGTGAGCTAACGCCGTGCTTGGACGGAAGCCTTGTTCTCGGGAGCCGGGGAGCCTGTGTAAGCTGAGGCACGCCTTCCTCCCTGACCCGATGGTGCCGCCCAGGCCTCTCCTCTGCATCCCTGCGTCTTCGTAGGCGGTCAGAAAGGGCTAGTTTTACATTGGCGTGCCATTCGGAAGTCTGAGCTGGCCTTCTCACCCACATTGGCTCATTAAATCTGAGTAAGAATTTATGAGAACAGGCAGCACTGTTTTCAGCAGTTCCTGAAAAGTATAAGTGGGAAAAGTTAACTCTGGCCTGGAAGTAATAAAGGGTGAAGGAAGGTTTTGCTTCAAAAATGGCAGCAAGAAAACCCCATTTTTGCATTTCTCTCTGTGCTTCTTCTCAGTGGAGAAGGCACACACCTCGGACAGTGGGCAAGCTTCTCTGAGCTCGCAGTGACTGCTGCACAGTGCACTGCACGGCTTCTGTTGTTTTCAGTGTGTGACATACAGCGATTCTACAGTGTGAGCACAAATGCTGTGATTACTCCCACTTTCACCCAGTGCAGGAAAAGGCCTGTGTGTGCTTCCCTGTGCACAACAATTGCACTTCTGTTTCTGTTTTTCCCCATTCAAAACAAAGGACACACTTAACCTTAGTGGTAGTAGTGCATCACACAAACATTAAAAAAAAAAATTGGTGTCAGAATTTGAATGCTGTCTGTGACCATTATGGGCTCAAGACGTGGCTTGTATGTGTTTTCTGTGGCTTCTTTATCACCAAAATTGTGGAGCACCTATTTGTTGTCCCCCTCAAGGTCTGTCTGTTTCTGTCCTCGTAGGTGTTTAGTATGTAATGGTTCTGGTGTAAGTCACCCGCAGGAAAACAAGGCTTTGGGGAGGTTTGTTTCCTGAGTTGTGGTCTGCTGCTGGCTCACCACATCTGTAACTGTAGTGCATGTGCAGATGTGAGGTGGTAAGCATGACTTATGCCCCGACCACCAGAGGCTACCCTCATTCATTTGTGCCTTCACTGTACGGCTGGGCACCTCTGTCAGCGGACTGCTTGCCCAGCACGCAGGAGGGTCTGGGGTCAGTCTCCAAGACCTGGCTGGCTGCCGTTCTGCTCACCCTTAATCCCCAGTGCTTGGGGAATGATTAAAGGAGGACCAGAAGCTGTCGCTAACTCCATAGTGAGGCTGAGGCTAGGCTGGGATTTAGAGAGCCTGTCCCGAAGGGTAGTGTCGAGGGGAGGGACCTGCGTTTGTATTCTCTGTTTTAGTTTTCTATTTGAACTTGCAGTTGCTTTCATGTTTGGAGTGGGCGGTGACAGGGCGCACTGACTAACCTCAGTACTGAGGAGAGGAACATCCTCGCACATGTTTGCAGGAGGGGCGGCTCTCTGCACCACGGCGTTTCATCGTCTGTGATGCACTGGTGCGAAGCCTCTTCTGGGATCTGCGTCTACCCAATGTTCAAAGCAGATACTTGTACTGTCAAGATTTTACAAAAGGATGACTTTGTGGTGCCTTCTTGTTCTACAGCAAACTAACCGGACCCCCTTTGTACCCACCTGTGACTTTGCTTAAATAGGAGCACAGCTGGAAGAAAGCGGGGTGACCCTTGCTGGTTATTTGAGAGGCCGGAAGCAAGTGACACAGAAGAAAACATGTTGCAGCTTTTCTGGGTGTTGTGCCATCTCTGCCAAACAACACTGGCTCCTTAGGAATGTCTCAGGGTCACGTGTAATCAATCATCTGTAGCTAGAGAACGTGTTCTGTGGTCTGATGGTTTTCAGTAAACATCATGCTTGGGAATGGAGCTAGAGCTCAGCTGCAGAGCACTTGACAAACATGCGTAAGGCCCTGGTGTGTGGGTTAGTCCTCAGTGTTGAGAAAGAAAGTGTTACTTAAAACATCTAGTTAAACTTTGATAAGAAGATGTACCAATGAGCATTAGCCTGAACCTGCCCAAAAAAAGCTAAATTGCCAAGTTAAGGTATTTATAGACACAGAAATTACATGTCTTTAAGTGTATCCACAGCAGTCGAATTTGCTCATATAGAAGGTCTAAGCTGTATTGTGCCTTTCCCTGTTATTAACTTTCAAAGCACCGTGATATATAAGGTTGTGCTTGTCTCTGAGATCCCCAGAGCTCCAGGCCCTGAGGCTCTGCCTCTGCCTGAGAGTCGCCGGTCCAGCCGCTGGCTTGTCCCTCAGTTCTGGTCCGTAGGTGCCAGGAGGCACTGAGCTAGCAGGAGGCTCCACCACCTTCACCGTCAGAACAGCCAATAAAGGAGGGGCTGGGCTGGATGAACTGAAATGGAGATAACTGGTTTGCAAAGGCTCTGGGGGACCTGGCATATGTTTCTCTATGGAACTAATCTTGTATACTGGCTCACACGATGGTGTAGGTTGTTAGGAATGCTGTATACAGTTGTTAGCCTTTCCACTGCGCTGGAAGCCTTCCAGGTTTCAGGGTGAGCCGGTGGCAGAGCTCACTGCTGATAATGTTCGAAAAGGTCTTTACCTCCCTGACAGCTGAGCCCTGCAGAGAAACGGCTGCTAGAGACATAGCATTGCTTTATGCCAGTGCTGAGTGGTGATTACAACCTAAACTCTCAAGCACTCTGGGTTTTCCAGCTATGAGGAAAATAGACAATCCAAAACTTTTCTTTTTCCTTAAGTTCTGTTTTTTGGAGGGTCATGATTGCCAGAGATAGTGGTTGTGGCGGCATGCTACGGCATTTTATTTATGTTGCATTTAACATTTTTTGATGTTTATTTATTTTGTGTGTGCACATATGCTTGTGTGCCACAAGAGGTCAGAGGGTAGCTTTCAGGAGATCGGTCTCCTGCCGCCAGGAGGGCCCCAGGGATCAGGGAAGCTCAGGTGCTCAGGCTCTGAAGCACATCCCTTTGCCTGTGAGTCATCTCGCCTGCCCTTGTAACAGCATTTTGAATGGCCTGGGCATGTTTGAGCCTCAGCAGTATTTTAACCTGACATTGGTGCTTTTACATTAGCAATGCAGACACCAAGACAGGGCCATCAAAGAAGGCCACCTGAGGTCGCACAGTCTCCTGAAATGTATACATCGTTGCTTGTATCATGAGCTAGTGGCCTTTCCTGTCTGTCTCCTCACACTAACTTCCCAGCGGGCCATAGTGTCCTTCAGTGAGCTCCTTAGTGTCTTACGTGTGTGTGTGTGTGTGTGTGTGTGTGTGTGTGTTCCTACTCAAAACTGACTACCTTTGTCTGCATATTTAATTGTCACCGTTTAATTATCATAATCAGTGTTAATTATACTCATGAAACATAATCTTGTGGTGGTTATGCATTCTATAGCGACTAGGACTTAAAAGTGCTTGAAACAACAGCAGATGTGACGTTTTCTTTTTAAATGATATGTTTTTCTTCCCTCACTGTGTCAGGAACCCTAAAGGTGTGTCCAGGTCGGTGTGTGCTGCTGTGCGGCTTGGCTTCTGTGTCCCTAGAATGGATTCACCTTTCCTAGGGAGTCTCCCTAACATAGCTTGCAGGGACTCCGATGGGCCTTGCTGCAAACTGCTGCTTGCTTTACTGACAGACAGGATTTTCTGATGGGTCTAGCTTGTCTGTAGCTGCTTTTGTTGAAGCACTAACAGTTTTGCTGGTGTGGAGTATTTCAAGAGTTTTTCCTAACACCTGTGTGTGCTTCCATGGGCTGCAGTTGGGAATGGCTTGGGAATATGTGCATTTCTTTTATGGTCCTCATGAGAAGGGCTGTGCTCAGAAACTACTGGAAGGTAAGCCCTGAGCTTTGTTTGTTGCTTAGGCAGAGTGGTTTCTGAGGTGATCGGGTCTTCCTGGGGCCATCCGGTGAGTTAAAGAAGGCTCAGAAAAGGTGGTCTAGCATGTGAAGGGACAATTCTTATTGTTTCATTTTGGTTGACACACTATTAGTGTAATTTAGGTATGTTTTTATGCCCTATTAGTTTTGAATGAGATGAATGACATATTTATTTCATATTCTATTCTTTGAAGAATTTCTCTTCTAAAAGACAGTGACACAGTCTTTAATGTGTTCATGAATTTCTATGTTGAAGTTTCAGTTCTTATGTTAAAGTCCTTAAATGTTAAAAGTGTGGAATGTGGTGTGTATTCTATTTATTAACACTTTCAAATAATGAAGTTTATGTTCTTAAGAAATTTAAATATAGCTCTTAAAATTTTATTTTCTTGAAAAATAATACTATATAAATTATATAAATTAGGCTTTTTTTTAGTAAGAAGAACTTGGGCACAATTTTGCCTTTTAACAACTTTTAAGTGATAGAGTCGAATAAAATCAGGTGATTTTTATCTTATAACAGGATTTCAGTCAGGGGAATAAATGATCGGACAGAACCCTAACTTCCGGTTTTGTTTTGTTTTTGTGTGTGTTCCAGGATACTCTTATCACTACTGTGGAGTCCAATTCCAGGTACGCAGTGCTGTCTTTTTTGTTTCTTTTTTTCTTTGGTTTTTGTTTTGAGATAAGGTTTCTTGGAGGGCTCAGGAGCCAGAGTTGGCTGGCGCCTCCTCATCTGATCTGATTCTCTGCTTGTATTCCCACTCTGAGCTCAGCTTCCAGTCTGCGCATGCGCTCCTAGAACTTTGAGGCTCCCATCCTAGACTGTCAGCTGGGGCTGCCCGCACTTTCCACAGTGGACCCCCCCCCCCCCCCCCCCAGATACCATTACCCTCTGGATGTATCCATACCAGGGGCTGTGGAGAACAAGTGGGGCTCCTTATCCCCATGGCAGCCAGTCCCCGCGGGATCAGGACTGCGGTTTTCTCCCAAGCAGAAGTTCAGTTTCATTCTTCCTGGACACACGGGCACCTTTTGAGACCCGTCATTATGTTTTCTGCAAGCTCGGCTCGGGTTTCAGTTGTTACTCAGCTCCAGGCGCGGATGACTCTCTTGTTCCCGGGGCCAGATTTATTCAAGCCCAAACTTCTGACTACAGTCTTGCCATGTCGACTTATTTAATAATGGTCTTCTGTTGTTTTTATTTTTAGACTCATAGCTGCACACCTATATTTCATTCTGTCAAATTGAAGCACCCCCTCTCGGTGTGCCTGCCTGCTGGAAATATTATAGAATGTATACCACCTTCTTTTAACTGGCAGGCTCCCTCTTTCTACAGTGAAACCGGAAAGCCCCACCCCACCCCACCCATTTGGAGATTGTACTTTTACTTCTTTCAGACTTTATATCTTTTAATTTAATTTGTTCTTTGAGTGCTTTGATACATGAAGATTATTTGAGATTATGAGGGAAGATGTATGTATGTATTCTTCGGTGCTAAGTATAGGTATTAAATTTTGCCCAATAAAAAGTTGAAATTTAGAAATTTAAATCATATTTATGACTGCATTAAAGCTCTTCCAAAGCACATCCTTGATTTTACCCATAGTCTCTGATGTGTCGCCTATTGAAAGCTTATACACACTGGGTGGTGTATAAATTGGATCTGCCTTGGAATCTGGGAGTGGACCACCCACTAAGTACTTAAGGCATGGTATTTCTTGAATGGTTTAGATCCATCTAGTATAGAGGGTAAGACTAGGTTCTCAGAGGAGGATCTGCGAATGATAAAGCTTGTACTGTGTGCCTACGGTGGTGGCGCACGCCTGTTATCCCAGTGCTCTGGGAGGCAGAGGCAGGCAGATTTCAGAGTTCGAGGCCAGCCTGGTCTACAGAGTGAGTTCCAGGACAGCCAGGGCTACACAGAGAAACCCTGTCTCCAAAAAAACCAAATCCAAAAAAAAAAAGAAAAAAGCTGGCACTGTGTGCAGCCTCGGTCCTCAGGCTTCTTGTTGTCCACTCTGTGTGTGTGTGGTGGTGGGGGGGGGGGGGGCTCCTGGCTGCAAACATTGCCAACGCAAAATGAGAACATTGATCTGATTTCATCTTAGTGACATTAAAATGCTTGTTTAGTTTCTATGGGACAACAAAAGGTGTCCGGACCATTCCCCTTTGTGGGCTTACAATAGGGAACCCAGAATTTAATTTCGGGCAGCATCTATTGAAGGAGCTGTTCACAGCTCTCTATAAATTCCATGGAAGGAGATGGGAGCAGAGCGAGAGTGTTCGTTTTCTCGTGGTGCCGGGGAGCGCAGCGAGGCCGGCTCTCCAGGGCAGGCATTGTGCACAGGATACCGTTATGAGCTGAGCTGTTCTTTTTGCCGAAGTGGCTCTAGAGGAAAGGAGAATATGCTGTGGTAGTTTTCCATCAGAGGAAGCAGGGGCGTGGTCTCTGCACTGAGGGTCACTTAAACCTCTTTCTGCTCATGTGTCTTTCTAGTTGGTGGACAAACTGGGTGATCCCCGCCATCTCAGCCCTGGCTGTGGCTCTGATGTACCGTCTCTACATGGCAGAAGATTAACTTGTCTCTCCACAACCGAGGAAGGAAAAGACTGCCCCAGAGAGGGGAGAAAGAAGCCAGTGTTAATCACTTCCACTGACAGAAGCCTTCCCCACCCCCAAGAACGTAATTGTAATATATCTGTTTCCCTTTCCTCCTGTGCTAGCAGAACAAACAAGGGACTCTTTGTACTCTTCAACTTTTCAAATGTGCCTTTTTACTCAACTTCATTTTGATGTTTCTTCACTACATAATTTACTTATTGTAAACATGATCTTTAAAAATATATCTGGCTTGTAAAGTATACCATGTGTGCCTGTTTGTTTGGTATATTGTATTCAGTGCTTAGTGTTTTGGATTATTTAACAGAATTGCTTAATATGCTAATTATCAGAGCCAGTTGTCTGTGTCTCGAAGTAAAGCAGCAGCCCTGGTGCTGGCTTGTTCTTGTCATAATTGCTCAGTGGTAATGGCAGTCAGCCTACACGTGTCTGTCTCTGACAAGATAACCGAATGAAGCAAAGGAAAGAAGGGGGGAAGTAAATCTCCACGTGGCCAGGAGGACCTAAGGGCTAGTGTGCAGGTCTGGGGTAGCACTTTTGGATCAGGAAGCAGAGAGCTAAGGACAGAAACAGAAGTGTGTAATTGTTTTGAATAATTTACTCCTGCTAGCAAGGCCACTCAGGCAAAGGTTCCACAACCTCCTGAGACAGTGCCACCAGGTGGGACCCAAGTGTTCAAGCTCTTAAGCTTGTGGGGACCTTTCACATCCGGACTGTAAATTGCCAATGTTGTCTTTCAAATTTAAGACTCAGAAATTACATCTCAAAGGTTGATAATTTTATACTTGAAATACATGTGCATGTGGCCTTCACAGTCTGTAAGAGAGATGACACATGTTCTGTATGTGGCAAACAGGAGCACAGGCTGGGGAAGGCTCTTGTAACTGCCTGTTCTCAGTTGAACCGTCATTCCCCAGAGACTCTCAGTTTCATAACTTTGAAGTTCTACAGATTTCCCATCCAGAGACAAAAGCAGTTGATGTACTCTTAGGAAATACTGGTTGTGTGAGTCACCAAAGCGCAGATCTGGAGATATTTATTTTGCACTTGCTTCTTAGAGAACTTCAGCTGCTGAGCGAGGCTGGAGAAGTTTGGGGTGACTCTGCTCATCTCCACA